>NC_141873.1:83911461-84062976 GCF_056163025.1 Triticum urartu
GGTCGGATTTTCTTTCGAACTTAGGCGAAACGGATTCGCGACTAAGCCCACCCACTGGTGGATTTCAGAAGTAAATAAGAACAACAACAATCGTATGAGAGGACCGTAAGCTCTTGTCTTTGATAAACAAATTACAAAGCTGTTTCTTATTACGTTTTATTCGAACGAGTGCTTAAGTATAAAAGGGGCGGAGCAGCTCCGCGTTCCAAGCCCGTGGCTCGTCTTTCTGATGCTCAACACTATAAAGATGGTATGCTCCGTTGTGAAGAACTTTCATGATGATGAAGGGGCCTTCCCAAGCCGGGGCGAGCTTGTGTGGTTTCTGTTGATCCACTCGAAGAACCAGGTCTCCTTCTTGAAAGGCTCGACCCCTCACATTTCTGGCATGGAATCGACGCAAGTCTTGCTGATAAATGGTCGACCGGATCAAGGCCATCTCTCTTTCCTCCTCTAAGAGATCGACTGAATCTTGTCGGGCCTGCTCTGCTTCCTCTTCGGAGAAGAGCTTGACTCGGGGTGCGTTGTGGAGCAGGTCACTTGGCAGAACAACTTCGGCCCCATAGACTAAGAAGAAAGGAGTTCGTCCGGTTGACCGATTAGAAGTTGTCCTTAAACCCCACAGAACTGACGGAAGTTCATCAACCCAAGCACCTGCTGCGTGTTTGAGATCACGCATCAGGCGGGGTTTCAGTCCTTTGAGAATTAGTCCATTGGCTCTTTCTACTTGTCCATTTGACTGCGGGTGAGCGACTGAAGCATAGTCGACTCATGTGCCTTGAGAAGCGCAGAAAGCTCTAAACTCATCAGAATTGAAGTTTGACCCGTTGTCTGTGATGATGCTGTGTGGAACTCCATATCTGAATGTCAATTCTCTGATAAAACTGACAGCGGTGCTGGCCTCAAGGTTCTTGATAGGTTCTGCTTCGATCCATTTGGTAAACTTGTCGACTACAACGAGCACATGAGTGAAGCCGCTCCTGCCAGTTCTCAATGGTCCAACCATATCTAGTCCCCAAACAGCAAAGGGCTAGATGAGGGGGATGGTATTCAGGGCTGACGTTGGCTTGTGAGACATGTCGGAGTAAAACTGGCAGCCTTCACATCTGTCGACTATATCTTTCGCCATTTCATTTGCTCGTGGCCAATAGAATCCAGCTCGGTATGCTTTAGCCACGATGGCCCAAGAGGACGCATGGTGACCACAGGTCCCCGAGTGGATGTCATTGAGGATCATTCGACCTTCTTCTGGTATTATGCATTTCTGATCGACTCCAGTCACGCTTTCCCTGAACAGTTGTCCTCTTATCACAGTAAAGGCCTTGGATCGACAGACGATCTGTCGAGCCTCTTCCTCATCCTCTGGGTGTTCTTTCCTGAGGATGTACGCAATGTAGGGCACTGTCCAGTCGGGAGTAATGGCCATCACCTCCATGATCAGGTCGACCACGGCTGGGACCTCGACTTCAGTCGGGTCTGTGGCGCTCTTAGGCTGCGGGGGCTCTTCAGTAAAAGGATCTTCCTGAACTGTCGGCGTGTGAATATGCTCCAAAAACACATTGCTGAGAATGGCTTCTCTCTTGGAACCTATATTTGCCAAGTCATCGGCTGCTTGATTTTTCAGTCGGGGTATGTGATGGAGCTCCAACCCCTCAAACATCTTTTCCAGCTTCCTCACCGTGTTGTAGTAACCAGTCATGGCTGGGCTTCTGACGTCCCACTCCTTCATCACTTGATTGACTACCAAATCTAAGTCGTCGTAGACCATGAGGCGACGGAGGCCGAGTGAAATGGCCATGCGCAACCCATACAGGAGTGCTTCATATTCTGCTTCATTGTTAGAGGAATCAGAGTGAATCTGGAGGACATATCTGAGCCTGTCTCCTCAGGGGGATACCAGTACTACCCCAGCACCAGAACCATTCAGCATTTTGGATCCGTTAAAGAACATGGTCCAGTGCTCCGAGTGAACTTGAGTCAGCAGTTGCTGTTCGATCCACTCGGCGAGGAAATATGCTATTGCTTGGGACTTGATAGCTTTATTTGCCTCAAACTTGATATCCAAGGGAAGGAGTTCAATCGCCCATTTTGCCACTCGACCAGTTGCATCTCTGTTGTGCAGAATCTCTGACAATGGAGCGTCGCTGACGACTGTAACAGAGTGATCAGAGAAATAGTGTGCAACCTTCTTCGTGGTCATGTAAATCCCATAGACGAGCTTCTGATAGTGCGGATATCTCTACTTTTACGGAGTCAGGACTTCAGAAATATAATAAACTGGGCGTTGAACTTTATAAGCTTTTCCTTCTTCTTCCCGCTCGACCATAAGTACTGTACTGACGACTTGTCCAGTGGCTGCTATATAAAGCAGTAAAGGCTCTTTGCTGATTGGAGCAGCAAGCAATGGCTGGGTGGAAAGCAGGGCTTTTAGCTCTGCAAATGCTGCATCAGCTTCTGGGGTCCACTCGAACTTATCTGATTTCTTCATCAGTCGGTAAAGAGGCAGCGCCTTTTCACCGAGGTGAGAAATGAATCGACTTAGGGCGGCCAAGCAACCAGTAAGCTTCTGGACATCATGCACATGCACAGGGCGTTTCATTCGGAGTATAGCACCCACTTTCTCTGGGTTAGCATCGATCCCTCATTCGGAAACGAGGAAACCGAGTAATTTTCCGCCCAGAACTCCAAACATGCACTTTGATGGATTGAGCTTGATATCGTACCTTCTGAGGCTGGCAAAGGTTTCAGCAAGGTCAGTCAGCAGGTCGGAACCTTTACGTGACTTGACCACAATGTCATCCATGTATGCTTCCTCATTCCGACTGATCTGAGTGAGCAGGCACTTCTGAATCATCCGCATGAATGTGGCTCCAGCGTTCTTCAAACCGAATGGCATTGTGACATAAAAGAAACACCCAAATGGGGTGATAAAAGTTGTCTTTATCTCATCGGTTCCGTACAAACGGATCTGGTGGTACTCGGAGTAGGCGTCCAAAAAGGACAAACGCTCGCATCCAGCAGTCGAGTCGACTCTCTGGTCAATGCGAGGTAGAGGAAAGTGATCTTTCGGGCAAGCACGATTGATATGCTTGAAATCAATGCACATGCAAAATGAGTCGTCCTTCTTTGGGACCATGACAACATTGGCTAACCACTCGGAGTGGTAAATCTCTCGAATAAACTCAGCTGCCAAAAGCCGAGCCACCTCTTCACTGATTGCCTTTCTCTTCTGTACAGCGGACCGTCGAAGATGTTCTTTAACTGGTTTCACTTTTGGGTCGACTCGCAAACGATGCTCAGCCAGTCCCCTGGGAACACCCGACATGTCAGAAGGCTTCCATGCAAAGATGTCCCACTTCTCATGGAGTAACTGGATGAGCACTTCTTCCTATTTGGAGTCGAGTGTGGTTGAAATGTGAGTCGGAGCAGCATTGGGGTCTGTCGGGTGAATGTGAATCAACTTCGTTTCACGAGACGACTGGAATGCTGAATCTGTGGCTGGCTTCTTGGCTCGCAACAAATCACTCAGATCTGAATTTTTCTGGTATTCTTGCAATTCTAGCACCGCCATCTGAGCATCGGCGATCTTTGAGCCCTTCTGGAAGCACTCTTCTGCCTTCTTCTGATTACCATAGATAGTGATCACCCCTTTGGGACTAGGCATCTTCAATTTGAGATACACGTAACATGGTCGAGCCATAAAACGTGCATAAGCTGGCCTGCCCTGAATGGCATGATAAGCACTCTGGAAATCCACAACTTCAAATGTCAACTTTTCTTTGCAGTAATTCTTGGAATCACCGAAAACCACAGTGAGAGCAATCTGGCCGAGTGATGCAACCTTCTTGCTTGGAATGACCCCACGGAAACTCATATTGCTCTCGCTGAGTCTGGACATCGGAATGCCCATTCCCTTCAACGTCTATGCATACAGTATGTTCAGGCCACTGCCACCGTCCATCAGGACTTTTGTCAGTCGAGTGCCTTCGACCACCGGGTCGACCACCAGTGCTTGCCTCCCAGGGGTGGCTATGTGTGCCGGATGATCGGACTGGTCGAATGTAATGGCAGTCTGTGACCACTTCAAATAACTGGGTGTCACCGGAGCGACCATGTTCACTTCTCTATTGATGACTTTCAATCAACTTTTGCTCTCAACGTCAGCAAAAATCATCAGAGTGGAATTCACATGGGGATAACCATCACCATCCCCTTCCTCATCCTCAGCCTTGTCTGCTTCCTTCTCCTTTTCCTTGGGCTGTTTCTCTCGGAATTGCTGGATTAGGAGCCGACACTGCCGAGTGGTGTGCTTCGGATAAATGAAATTACCCTCTTCATCTTTTTTGGTGTGGATGAGGCACAGCAGATCCAACACGTCATTTCCATCTTGATCTTTTACTTTCTTGGGGTTCCATGGCCCTTTGGGCTGCCCCTTGAAATTTCCTTGAACCACAGCCAAGGCTTCACCAGGAGCAGCTGGCTCGGCCTTGCGCTTCTGTTTCCGATCGGAGTTTCCTCCTCTGGCTTCATGGGCGACTGCTTTGTGCTTGCCACTCCGGAGTCATTCTTCTTCTTCACCATTGGCATACTTGGTGGTAATCTCCATCATCCGAGCCAAAGTCATATTTCTCGTCCGGCCGAATTTCATATTTAACTCCCAATACCTGACACCTTCCTTAAAGGCACAAATTGCCTGATGATCTGACACATCCTCTACCGTGTGGTGTAGGGTGATCCATCTCTGGATATAATCCCTCAAAGTTCATTCGGTTTCTGAACACAACACTGTAATTCTGTCAAACCTGTCGGCCTTTTGCAAGTGCCATCGAATATTCTGACAAACACTCGGGTGAGATCTTCCCAAGTATAAATACTGCTAGGCATCAACTGATTCAGCCATGCTCTAGCCGAGCCCTCCAACATCAAAGGAAGGTGTTTCATGGCCACTTCATCATTGCCGCCGCCAATCTGGACAGCCACTCGGTAGTCTTCAAGCCAAGTGTCCGGCTTGGACTCACCAGTGAACTTACTGACTCCAGTCGCCAACCTGAAGTTGGGGGGAATCACTGCAGCTCTGATAGCTCTGCTGAAGCAGTCTGGTCCTGAGACATGCGCTCTGTTGCTGGTTTGCGGATCCCTGTCATGGCCCTCTCGGTGAGCTCTGTTTCTGTCGACCAAGCCCTGAACGAGAATAGATCTCGCATCAAAGCCTGGCTCCCTGGGGTCGACTGGAATACCCCGCCCAACACTGTGAGGGCGTCTGTCTTCATGTTGCCGAGGCACGTATGACCCACTCCTTGGGGGAGGCGTGGGCACTCGACGACGATCATCGCGATCGACTCGGTGATCATACTTCTCTCAGTTTCTGTACTAATCTCGTCGATCTCCACGTCCCTCACGCCTCGGGGGCGATCTTGGGCTATGGGCTGACTGAACTATGTCTGCAACCACGGATCTACTATGGATCCTATTCCGCGACTGAGATACAACCGTATTCTGTTCTCCCGCCGCCCGGAGAAAGGATCGGATCTACACAAGACCTCGGCCAACTTCTGACTGGGAGGGTTGGATCGACTCCGCTATCCGAGCAGCAGCTGCTAGATTCTGGATCGGGGTTCGGTACACCTGAGTCGGAGGAGGAAAAAGTTGGCGTCAACTGGATTCGGGAGCGCGCTGCCGAGCGCGATCATCGAGTGCGCGCTGGAGGTTCTCCAGTCGAGTGTGCTTAGCCAAGTTGGCCAAGCGCGCCTGCACCAAGGCCTGGGCCTCAGGGGTTTCTCCAACTATAGGAGTATGCAGCGCATCCATGTTCCGGCGGCGAAGTTCCTCCCTCTGCTGCGAAGAGAGGGGTTCGGGGCGGTACTCTTCATGAACGCGCGATGGATCGCCGTTCCCGTCGCCTCCGTCTTCACGGGTGAACCCTGGAGGGCTGCGTGGTCCATTGACCATCAGAACATCAGCCGCTGGGTCGCTGCTGTCGCACTCGGATGCGGTCTCTAAGGAGCCAGTCGACAGATCGAACAAGCCGTAGAGAGTTTCATCGGGCTCGATCGCCGCGACTTGAGGAGTGGCCGACTGGTGGGCCACCGCATGCCTCACCCACCACTGAAACCTCGACCAACCGAAGCATTTGCTCCGGCGGGCCGCAGGGAGGGGGAAAGCTGCTGGAGTCGACTGATACTGGGTCGACGACTACCGCAGGAGGACGTCGCGGATGCACGCGCGAAAGTGCGTCGCCCCGCGGGCGGGGAGCGCGTCGACGTTGAGTGGAGCCTCCTGAAGCCAAGCGGAGTCGTCGGCGACAAAAACGAGCGCGCCAAGACGGATCTCGCGGTCCTCAGCCAAACCTCCGCCTGAAACCATGATGAAGGGGATCGGAAAAATTGCAACTTTTCCAACAAGTCGCTAAGACACCTGCCCCACGGTGGGCGCCAACTGTCGTGGTTCTAAGACTGACAGTAGAATAGGGGGTAGGAATGTAGAGGCAAGATCCTAGCTATGGAGGAGTTGTACACACGAGTTTTACGAGTTCAGGCCCTTCTCAAAGGAAGTAACAGCCCTATGCCTCGGAGCCCGGAGGCGGTCGACTTGATATATGTGTGTGAATTACAGGAAGTGCGAACCCTTGTCCCAGAGGAGGGGGTGGCTTATATAGAGTGCGCCAAGACCCCAGCTCCCCTCCGTTACATAGGGTTCAATGTTCATAAAGGAGGAGCGTTAGTGGTAACGTCCGAAGTAAAGTGCTATAAATGTCCATAAAGCTATAGTTAAACCCTGACCGTTGCGAAGCGAAGGGCTCCTCATCTTCTAGTGGTCGAGTGTCTTCAAGGTGGTCGAGTGAACACATCTTCATGGTCGAGTGGATGATGGTTTCTCTTCGAATGCTTCTGATTCTTTGTAGAGATGTCCTTGGGGAGGGTATGTTGGACAGATCCATGACCCTACCCTAGGTACATAGCTTCATCAGTTCCCCTCCTAATTTATATTATGATGCAGTGGTAGAGACACTCTCCACTATCAATAATACAAGCCTGCCAAAATCGCCATCTGAATCTATTTAGTTTCCTTTTTCTCGAATGCAATGGAGAAAATGTATGTTTGTGAACCGATTAGTGGCATAAGCAATGATGGAAATGGTGGAGGAATCAGAGGTGCACATTCTAGCGCAACAACAACTGATCAATGTTTTTAGAGACAGTGTAGCAAAGCAGGAAAAACTTGCCCACATGCTTATGGGCGTCATCTGTTCTGCGCTGAGGTTGCAGATTGTGACGTTGTAGATCGTTAGGTTCGGTTCATTTATTTGCACTGGCATTAATCTTTGATTGCCCGATGCATGTAATTTCTTGTAATATATGCTAGATGTGCAACGTTTTTCCCTTTATGTCGTAGATTTGCTTAGCGCGCCTCGCATTCCATCTAAATGTGTAAGAATTGCGAGTGTTCCTACTCCCATTGAGGGGAGCCACATCTGTATATATATTGATATGGGGCATGAGATGCCTTGGTGTACAACATAGAGTTACAAGAGTTTGAAAAGGATACAAGAAGGGAAAGAGGTTGAGATTACATATTCTCTAACACCCTCCTTTAATCTCAACTATCCTAAATTAAGGTTGCTCTTGAAGTCCTCAAATGATCCTGTTGGTAGTGCCTTGGTGAAAACATCTGCCACTTGATCCTTGGAAGGAATAAATCGTAACTCAGTTTCTTTGCTGCAACCCTCTCTTGCACAAAGTGAAAATCAATTTCTATGTGCTTTGTTCTTGCATGAAGCACTGGATTTGCAGACAAATATGTTGCACCCAAATTATCACACCATAAGCATGAGACACGATTATTCTTAACTCCCAATTCTCCGAGAAGTGATTCAACCCAAATAACTTCAGTAGTTGCATTAGCCAAGTATTTATACTCAGCCTCTGTGCTTGAACATGACACAGTGGCTTGTTTTCTGGCACTCCAAGAAATGAGATAAGACCCAAAAAATATTGCAAAGCCTCCAGTTGATCTTCTGTCATCACTACATCCTGCCCAGTCAACATCAGAAAATGCACTCACAAGAGTGGAATTAGAACATTTGAAATGAAGTCCTATTCCCATAGTATGCTTCACATATCTTACAATCCTCTTGACAGTTGTCCAATGTGCAGAAGTAGGTGCATGTAGATATTGAGAAACCTTGTTGACAACAAATGAGATATCTGGACGTGTGAGAGTTAAATATTGCAATGCTCCCAAAGTACTCCTATACCTTGTACTTTCTTCCTCTTGAAGTGGCTCTCCTACATATGGTGAGAGTTTTTCTGAAGAAGATAAGGGTGTAGGTATTGGCTTACAATTTTTCATTCCCATACGAGACAAAAGTCCAGTGATGTATTTCTCCTACTCTAACATAATGCCATCTTGAGTTTTCTTGACTTCAATACCTAGGAAGAAGTGCAAATCACCTAGGTATTTCAAGGCAAACTCTGAACTCAGGTCATGCAGAAGAGCATTAGTGGCATTTTGTGAAGAACTTGCAACTATGATGTCATCAACATATATAAGCAAGAAAATAACTACTCCTCCCTTATTATAAATAAACAAGGATGTATCAGCCTTTGAAGCAATGAAGCCAAGAGATTTCAATTGTAAGCTCAATCTGGAGTACCATGCTCTAGGTGCTTGTTTCAAGCCATAGGGTGCTTTATCAAGCTTGCAAACAAAATGTGGAAGTTTCTTTCTTTCATACTCAGGTGGTTGTCTCATGAACACTTCCTCTTCCAGAACACCATGCAAAAACGCGTTCTGTACATCTAGCTGTCTTAGGCTCCATCCTCTTCACACAACAATGGCTAGCACAAGTCTGATAGTTGCAGCTTTCACAACAGGACTAAAGGTGTCCTCATAATCAATGCCATAACGTTTCTTGAAGCCCTTTGCAACCAAACGTGCCTTATACCTGTCAATGGAGCCATCTGCAATCTTTTTAATTCTGTATACCCATGTGCAATCAATTATATTTTTACCTTTATGATTTGGTACAAGATGCCAGGTTTTGTTTCTCATAAGTGCAGAATATTCCTCGTCCATTGCCTTCTTCCATTTGGGACATCAAGTGCACTACTCACAGTTGTTGGTTCTTTTGAAATACACAACATATCGTATGGTATAGTCCCATCTGTTCTTACTTTAGGATTTCATATACTTTTTTGTAGTCTGGTCATGATTCTTGAAGAAGCCACAGGTTGGACTGCAGGTGCACTCGCCACAGCCGATCCAGGTGAATCAGGTGTTGATGAAGAGGAATCTGACGCGGCATGCACAGGGGATCCTGTGGCCACTGGTGCGGCCTCCGCTCCTATGGGCACGCGGGAAGTAACCGTGTGGCACGACACATCGGATCCGCTGCCTGACCACGGCTGCATGCTGTCGGTGTCAAAACCGGCGGATCTCGGGTAGGGGGTCCTGAACTGTGCATCTAAGGTCGATGGTAACAGGAGACAGGGGACACAATGTTTTACCCAGGTTCGGGCCCTCTCTATGGAGGTAATACCCTACGTCATGCTTGATTGATCTTAATGAATATGAGTATTACAAGAGTTGATCTAGCACGATATCATAATAGCTAAAATCCTAGAGGCCTAGCTTGAATGGTTATGATAATGAGTATCCTCCAGACTAAGTCCTCCGGTTTATATAGACACCGGGAGGATCTAGAGTTACACAAGGTTGGTTACAAAGAAAGGAATCTACATATTTGGTCGCCAAGCTTGCCTTCCACGCCAAGGAGAGTCATGTCTGTACATGGGTGCAGTCTTCGGTCTTCGTATCTTCACAACCCATCAGTCCGGCCCATGGCTAACAGGTCAGACGCCCGAGGACCCCTTAGTCCAGGACTCCCATAGTAGCCCCCGAACTAGGCTTCAATGACGAGGTGTTCGGCGCAAATATTGTCTTCGGCATTGCAAGGCGGGTTCCTCCTCTGACATCTTCCAAGTGATGTATTCGGCTTTCAATTCAATGCCGCACCCCTCGACTTCTGTGCATCGATAACTTCAGCTTCCATGTGTCGGGCGAATGCGGACGGTCAGGTTATTTTTTGCAAATAACACCCTGGCCATGCAAGAAAGAGCGTATATTTAAAGAGATTGGGTCTCATATCCATTCGGCACCACGTGGAAAAAATCCTCAGAGATTGCAAGGAAAGATCATTCCAACATGGCTAGCGTTCCCAGCTCCTCCTCCCGTTCCAACCCAGAGAAAGGCGAGTGGGAGAGGTGCTCTGTGTCCCATAGCCAATTAGCGAAGTTGCAAAAGCAGGGATTTCTCCCCCCTGCAGATCTGATCCCTGTTCAAGCAGGGTTGGCTTCCTTCAACGGCAAAACCCAGGCGAAAGATTTCCCCAATCCATCTGCGGGGGAACGAGTGTGCTTCCTCCCCTATCTACTGACGGGCATGGGATTTCCAATTCACCCATTCCTCTGAGGGCCTGTGTAGTATTATGGCCTCCAATTACACAATTTTACCCCAGCCTCCATCCTGCACATTGCGGGTTATGTCGCTTTATGCGATCTATTCCTGGGTTGTGAGCCCGTTTTGATTTGTGGAGAAGGTTGTTTTTTCTTGTCCCGCGCAACCACGAGGGATCGATATTTGAGGTGGGCAGGGCCGAAATATGGTATATTGCTAAGACCGGATACCTATCCGGCACACCGAAGAAAGCTTCCGAAGAGTGGACCTCTGAATGGTTTTATATTGACGACGTTGCTCTTCCCGACCCAGTCCGGATGGGCCTCCCTGAATTTTCAAGTGCTCCATTGAAGAAGCGCCATAGCTGGCGTCCTCCGAGCCTTGAGGAAGAGGATAGCGCAGAGATCAGTCTGCTGCTGGGTAAGATTAAGATGCTCGCCCAGTCCGGATTATCAATAGTCGAGGTAATGCGGTCTCCATAATGCGGGGGGTCCAACCACTCCAATATAGAGGGCTACCCATGTGGCATTACAATGGGGAAGATGATGCCTCCCGCTGCGGTCAGAAGGGCCCGAAGACTCCCGCCGCTCTAGCCAAAATATTGGCCGAACTGTATAAAGGGGAGTAGGAGGAGTTCACCCGTCTCCAAAATTGAGACGGGTTTTCCATGTACAATTCTCCTAGCTGGGTAAGCTCTAACTCCACTATTCGACTCCTCTCCCTAAATTATTTTTGAAGGGCGGTATCTTATTCATTCATGACAGGAATGGTGAAAGGCTGTCGA
The DNA here is from genome assembly GCF_056163025.1 of Triticum urartu. NCBI lineage: Eukaryota > Viridiplantae > Streptophyta > Magnoliopsida > Poales > Poaceae > Triticum > Triticum urartu. The sequence goes on from NC_141873.1 coordinate 83,922,698, forward strand.
GGGGATCCATTACCCAGCCCCTCAGCCGGAGAATCACAATCGGGATCTTGACCCCGGATATGAGGAAGATCCGGACATATTCGTGGAGCTCAGAGATGGAGTTTTCTATCAGACGAGCTATGACGGCACAGATGTACCTATCATCGCCGATTACCCCGGTCTTCTCCCTGCTTCTCATGTAAGTAATCAAGAGACACTTTGTCCGAGAGGTTTTTCTCATTCTTCCTCACTCACTGCACCATCCTGTGCTCAGAAGGGGAGGCGTTTGGCTCGTCGTGCTGTCCCCAGGGCATGTCCAGAGAGAGCGGCTCCTGCGTTGGGCAGGCCTTCGAAGAGGAAGGCAAGTTTGCAACTATGCTCTTTTTAGCAGTTGCGTCCAACTGTGACTCACATGTTCATTTTGTATCAGGGAAAAGGTTCGACGGACTGTGTTCGGGGACCCGACCAGTCGTACTCCTGATAACCAAGATTCGGTCCCAGCCGAAGAGACGGGGCCCGATATGGGAGTGGCGCCGGACTGTCCTTCTGCCAAGGGTTCAGAAAATATGTCCTTCACCAATTCGAAAGTGGAGAGCGCCATGAATCACCGGCGCCGGGGGGCCATTTTACGAAATCCCCGCTTTTCAAAAGAGGCGTTCGGTGCCTTCAGCTCGGCTGATGCATACATCCGAGCTGCTTGAGATGGGCTTAACAGAGCCACCAAGTAACATTTGAAAGATGTGCAGGTAAGTTTACCTTGTCCGAATTTGATAACCATGTGCCCGTAGCCCCCGAGACTTGAAGCAGTTGGGACAAATGTTTTAAGGAGCATTGTATAACTAGGATCTTATGGAGAAGAACGACATGCTAGCCCAAGAGCTGGAGCAGGGCCGGACACAGGTAACTGCTGCTACCGCCGAACTAGAAAAGTTCAAGAAGGCGTCCTCTGGTAATATTTCCCTCCATTGAGAAACAAAAATTTATATGCCAGCTGTATTGCAACTACTATTTGTCTCATAACAGGGTCATCAGGCCAACTGGGAGAGGAACTGAAGGCCTCTCAAACGATCGAAAAAGAGGCGAAGAGACAACATGCGGCAGGTGAGCGCGTTTTGACCCGAGTCAGAGTGGAGAAAAACAAACTCCAGGATACAAACACCAAACTGGGTGAAGAACTGAAAGATGTGCGAGCCCAGCTAGCCGACTCCGTGAAGGAGAACAAAAAGCTGCGAGGCGGCATATTTCAGTATGTGGCCAAATTTATCTTATAACAGTTTGGGGGTAAACTTAGCTGATATAGCTGTGATTGCAGGTATGTTGACGGGCCGTCCTGAAGAGGAGGTGTCCAGATCATTAAGTGATCTTCTGCAAGGGCTGTCGCAGTTACACGAGCAAGCTCGGCAGGCAATGCGGAGTGTAGCCAAGGCCTTATGGCCATCCGCCTCCCCTCCAGGGGGTATGGAGAAGCTTGTAGAGCTGTTCAAGGGAGCGCGGCGGCGTATCCGACTATGGAAGATACCGGCCTGCCGAGAGGGTGCGCGAGAGGCCTGGGCCATGGTAAAAACGCAGTATAGCAAGCTGGATCCGAATCACATGGCCCGACTCGGACCGCTAGGGTCAAATGGGGAAGAAATTCCCGTTAGTTTAGTATATGACCAAGTAGAGGTGGCCGCGAGATATTCCCAATAGGATTTTAAGTTAGACCGCCTATTGGACGGTATAGAGGAGGAAGTCTTTAAGTCCTAAGTTACTATGTACTTTCCTTCTAGCTGGATTGTAAAAACAATTGTCATGGCCGACCTTTTCGCTTCGACCTCTGGACCCGAAGGTGCGGAGTGTTTCCGAATACCCTAGTGGTAGAATATACCGGGGTATGCATGGGAACCGGGTGTAGGGGTCATAGTTGCTTGAACAGACAATGTGTATCCGACTAGTTATGTTATATTACATTATGTAAGAAACATCTTCCAAAGAGAATATTTCCGTTAAGGGTTCCTTTCCCTGGGTATGCATGCGTTTAATGTGCATGTCCGAACTGTGATTGAAAAAATCGTAGAGTATGTAACTTCTGGGGTTTCACAATGGAGTGAATGCGGAAACTTCTTTAATTCACCGACCGAATATTCCCTTAAGAATGCTAGCTTTCAGCTTCACCTAGTCTGAGGAACACATTCGGATGACCTGGCAGTAACAATCGCAGATGTCCTCCCTTTATGCCTTAGCCGAACTAACGGGAACGTAGGGCATAAGCACAGGAGCCAGGCAACCCAGCTTGGCCAAAACTTAAGTCATATCGATGCATATAATGGCGAAGAAAAGGTACATATGGAAAGAATGCATATGTGGTGAGCATGATGCTCGAAGAATAATAGCAAGCTTTTGTACAAGAAGCCCCCACGTATAATGGATGTACATATTTGGATATGTACGCATCAGGGGAGCACGGTCTAGCCGTACTAAAGCCGTAGGGCTAAAGAGAAAAACGAAAAGAGAGAAAAAATAATGTTAATAACATGAGGAAGGAGACAAACACAGAGTTCGGCGCTAGGCATAGAATCGTCGGAGTCTGGCTGCATTCCAGGGGTTCGGCTTAGGTGATTGTTTGACGCATCACGCAAGCAGTACGCTCCTCCGGTGAGAACTGTGTCAATGATGAAGGGACCCTCCCACTTGGGCTTGAGTTTGTCCTTTTTCTTCTCCGGCAGGCGTAGAACGAGTTCACCAACGTTGTTTGTCTTGGCCCGCACTTCTCTGCTTTGATACCTGCGAGCCTGCTATTGATAAAATGGGGAACAGGATTTTGCGACGTCGCACTCCTCCTCCAGGGCATCTAAGTTGTCCTGCCGATCAAGCTCGGCCTCTCTCTCTCTTCGTACATGCACACTCGAGGTGAGACATGAATAATGTCGCAGGGTAACACTGTCTCTACACCGTACACCATGAAGAAAGGTGTATATCCAGTAGTGCGGTTGGGCGTGGTCCGCAACCCCCAGAATACGGAGTCAAGTTCCTCCACCCAGTGCTTGTCTGATTCTTTCAAAGACCGCACTAGTCTAGGTTTGATGCCGCTCATAATAAGACCATTAGCCTGTTCGACTTGACCGTTTGTCTGCGGGTGATAGACAGAGGCATAATCGAGCTTAATGCCTAGATTAGCACACCAAGTTTTCACTTCATCGGCTGTGAAATTAGAGCCATTATCGGTGATGATGCTGTGTGGAACACCATAATGGTGTACCACGCCGGATATGGAATCTATTACCGGCCCCGCCTCGGCCGTTTTGACTGGTTTGGCCTCTATCCACTTAGCGAATTCATCCACCATGACCAGCAGATACTTTCTCTTATGGCTTCCTCCTTTAAGGGCTCCGACCATATCGAGTCCCCAAACCGCATATGGCCAAGTGATGGGGATTGTTTGTAAGGAAGTGGGGGCATATGGCTTTGGATGGCGAAGAGTTGGCATCCGACACAACGTTGGACAAGGTCATGTGCATCTGCTCGGGCCGTCGGCCAATAAAACCCTATACGGAAGGCCTTGCTAACAAGGGCCCGAGCTGCAGCGTGGAGACCGCCGACTCCGGCGTGAATTTCAGCCAAGAGCTGCCGCCCCTCTTCCTCGAAGATACATCTTTGAAGAACTCCGGTAGCGCTTTTCTTATAGAGCTCTCCGTAATGAACCTTGTAGGCCTTCGAACGCCGGACAATGCAGCGGGCCTCATCCTAATCCTCGGGAAGCTCCTTCTTATTAAGGTAGGCCAAGAAGGGTTCAGTCCATTGGGCAATGACTGCCATAATGAGATGGGCCGATGGTGTTATTTCGGTGGTTGAGCCTCTGAGACGATATCGGTGTGTTCGGAATCTGGGGTTGTGTTTGGATCTGGACTAGTGTTGCCGCCCCCCCCCCTGCCACACCACGGATGGCTTAAAAAGCATTTCCAGAAAAATGTTAGGTGGGACGGGGTCATGCTTAGCGCCTATGTGAGCAAGAACGTCCGCCGCTTGATTACTTTCTCGGGCCAGATGATGGCACTCGAGGCCCTCGAACCGAGCCGACATTTTTAGGACAGCATTATGATAAGGTGCCATCTTCGGGTCTTTGGCATTGAAGTCTCCATTTATTTGAGATATTGCGAGGTTTGAGTCCCCGCGCACTTCCAGGCGTTCTATGCCCATGGAGACGGCCATCCGGAGACCATGCAATAAGGCCTCGTATTCGGTTGCATTATTGGAGTCTGCGTATAGTATTTGGAGTACATACTGAACGACATCTCTAGTAGGGGACGTTAAAACGACGCCCGCTCCTAGTCGTGCCAGCATTTTGGAGCCATCGAAATACATAACCCAATTGGAATATGTGCCATACTCTTTAGGGGGTTCGGCCTCTGTCCATTCAGTGACGAAGTCAACCAGTACTTGGGATTTAATAGCTCGAAACGGTTTATATGTAATGTCAAATGGGAGGATTTCAATGGCCCATTTGGCAATCCGGCCCGTGGCATCGCGGTTGTTTATTATATCGTTGAGTGGTACTTCGGTAGCCACCGTGATCAAACACTCCTGGAAGTAGTGTCCTAGCTTTCGGGATGCCATGAAGACCGCGTATGCTATCTTTTGATAATGGGGGTACCAGCATTTGCATAGTGTAAGGACAGTGGATACGTAGTATACTGGCTTCTGAAGCGGGAATTTGTGTCCATCCTGTTCTCGTTCAACGACGAGTACGACGCTCACCACCTGATGTGTTGCCGATATGTATAGCAACATGGCTTCGCCGATGTTTGGTGCGGCCAGGATTGGGTTGCTCGCTAGAAGGGTTTTTATTTCTTCTAGTCCGGCTGTTGCCGCGTCCGTCCACTCGAAGTGATCGGTTCGCCGTACACTACAAAAAAATACACTTCCGTGATGATACCTGTTTGTCATAGTAGGTCACGTTTTCTGTCATGCATGTACATCCATGTAAATTTATGACAGAATCAAGATAGTCATACCTGTCCTGTCATAGAAGTGTTCCATGACATTACCAGAATTATCATCACGGAAGTTTCCACTTCCATGACGATAAATCGTGTGTCACAGAAGTGCTTTCGTCAAGGGTGACCAACACGTGGCATCCACCGTAACCGAACGCCGTTAAGCTATCGGGTCCGGTTTTGGATCCGATAACCCATTAACAGGCCCGACCCATGGGGATTTTCCACGTGTAAAATCATCATTGGCTGGAGGAAACACGTGTCAGCACACCGTTGGGACAGATGTCATCCACTCATTGGACCCAAAGCGCCTATGATACGTCGACACGTGGCACGGCCCAACAGAGGCCCATTCCTGTGAAAAGGCCGGCCCGTTTGACTTGGTCAAAAGGTGGCGGGCCGGCCCACGGCAAGCCTGTTAACGGCCTGTTCGCATATAGCCCATTTACAGCCCGCTATCCCAGGGCCCGTTTACGACCTATCCGAATTAGGCCCGGTAGCGTCATCTGGGCAGTCCAATATAATTCCAGTCCGTTTTAACTTCCGGCCCATGTACGGCCCATGATGTCTTTCTGCCCATATGAGGCCCTTAGTAACCCTCGGCCTCTTAACAGCCCGTGGTAAAACTAGCCCATAATGAACAGTGTATCACTTTATACCCATTAATGGCCCATTATTTCATTGGGCCGTTTCCAGTCCATGTTATCTTTCGGCCTTCTCAGGGCCCATTTATTCTTGGGCTCATTTCCAGCATTCGGTTACTTACAGCCCATTATTGTCATTTTTTGCTCGTGGGCCAAATTCAGCCCGTGGTTACAGTCGGCCCGTTTGTGGCCTGTTAATACGTTGGGCCGTTTTCATGTCAAAAAAACCCGTTGGGCTGTTTTCATAGAGTTATCAAATACGGCCTATTAACGACCTGTTATTGCCCATGAATCGTACAACCCATGATTGGCGAAATGATGATATGCCCCGTAGAAGGCCCATGGACCCTACGGCCCATAGAAGGCCCATGGATCGTACGGCCCGTAGAAGGCCAATGGATCCTACGACCCATATAGAAGGTCAATGGATCCTACGGCCCGTATAGAAGGCCAATGGATCCTACGGCCCGTATAAGGCCCATGGATCATACGTCCCACAGGAGGCCCATGGTTACAACAGTCCGTATGTTGCCATGATTATTTTGGCCTAGTTTCCAAAAATAAGTTATTGGGGCCACTAGAAAAACACAGAAAAAGAACTGCAGCTACAAGCAAACAACTAAAAAAGACAATAAGGAAATAAATAAGCAAGCAATTAACGCTAGCCTATTACCGCTTTTACACATATTACATCCACTAGGCATCAAAGTTCGCCACCAATGCAAATATAGGGAACAAAGCAGCATATTACATACACTGGCCGTCAAAATTGGCCACCAGTGCAAATAAACGCGGCGGCAAAACAAGAGCATAACTGAAACAACTTCAGAAGAGCTCAGGAAACGTGGTATCCACCATGCTGGCAATAAACTTAGCAAGCTTATTAGCTTTGTCTTGTGTGTCGCTAAAATCCTCCAATGCTTGCTGTTGCACCAGAAAGTATGCATCTGAATGCTCCACGGACTTCCGCAGTCCTTCCGCTTCTTGTCGCAACACAACTGATCAATTTCTTTCAGCTTGTAGTTGAGACTCAAGAAATCGAACTGATTCAGACAGTGAGTTTTAATAGCTTATGCAAGCGGTAGTGGCCAGTAACTCAAACACTAAACCAAGACAGAACTTTGGGGTTGTCTCACTGTCTTCGAGATAGTCTTCCTTAGTTGTTTTATCAGCTTTGTTGGAGACCAACAAGGATGTGTCACTATCCTGAATCTTACCTACATTACTTCCTTTACTATTGCTTAATAAGGCACTCTTCCCCAATATTCTGTCAGCATTCTAAAAGAAGAAACAAGCAGACACATAACAGGTTTAGCATGTACTAGTATATGAAACTCATTTCAGTGAACCAGTTCATTAGTAAGGTGGACAGGATTAAACTACCAAGTCTTCTATTTCCAAGATGAACAACATAGGCATACCCTAGGTGAACCAGATATTAGACAGAGATATTATTCATTGCTTCCTCGATATGTGCCCCACAACTAATTTATAACTCAAGTTTGAACATTAATTTGGACCTGACTTGGAGTCCAAGAGGTGAACAGGACGATAAAGTAGCAGGTAATTTTAAGCAATGCATAACATAAGCAGAAACAAAAGAGTGTGACCTCTCTTGTGGACCCATGTACTCCTCAGGTTCATCTGCTGAGTCGATGATGGTGATGCCATTGCGGTGGGTGCCGGCGGTAGGGAAGGAGATCTGAGGCGGCGAAAGACGGTTAAGAGTCGTGATGTCTGGTTTGGTGGATGTTTCCGTTGATGGAGCAGCTTAGTTGAGGTGGACGACGTCGCGGCAGGAGCAGGACAAACCACACAAAGTTCCCTTCGACACCTACCTGTAACTGAACTAATTCTGTAAGGGCTCATTTGGCTTGCATGATTCTAAAAACGCAGGGATAGGAAAACACACCGGAATAGGATAGGAATGCACATGGTAAATAGAGGATTTGTAAACACAGGATTTCTGCCAACTTGATTTTTTGGTTTACAGGAATTGGAAGAGCAGAGGAATGCTAAGAAACATGGCCAAAATAAAGTGAAACCATATGAAAGCGTGTATAGTTAGAATGTTATTCTGACACTAATGCACTTGGTCTTGTTTTCATGCATAGGATTTTGAAAAGTAGGTCCAGGTGGATGTTTTGCTTCATTCCTTTCAACAAAATGCATGAATAATTGAATAGTAGAGTGCCATTGAAAAATTCCCTATTGCTATGTTTTTCCGTCGAACCAAAATAGCCCTAATGGATTGACATGAATGTATAGTAATAAGTGATGCAACAAGTGTACAACCTCTTTGCCGTAGCCGTGTCGACCTCGGCATCATTGGGTTGGTCGCTGAAGCAGTTGAGGCAGAGGTGGCTGTCGGAGGTGTGGAGGAAGATCTGAGGAATCTGTAGACGACGTCCAGGGCACTGCTCTGTTATGATGGATCATTCTGTCGTTGGAGCAGCCCTGGTGAGCCGTAAGACATCAAGGCTGAAGCAGCACAAGACAGCCATCATCAATCTCAAGTGGGATTCTAATAGCATCTGCAATAAATGATGTAAAATAGATGTAAAATTTACATCACCAAAAACCACCTGACTACAACAGATGAGGTAAAAACTGTTGACTCTAAACTTAACTGTCGAAACTGAAATTTACTGTGGAACCTGAATGTTACTGTCGAAACTGAACACAATGGTAGGAGAGAGGCACATGACATGTAGTTTAGGGAGGGCCTGCAGTTCATCTTCAACCTGCACCCCCCTAAGCCGCCAGCCACCACCGACCGAACCATCGGCCCCAGTGCTGCCTCGCCGCCCCGAAACAACTCTCCACCGCTGGTCCGCCGCCGTCGCGGCCAGCCCTATAGGCCTCCCGCCCCCACCCTGAACCCTAAGATAGATAGTGGGGTACCTCTCCGACGAGCCCCCGTCCCCGCTGCGGGTGGTTCTTCCTTAACTCCGGCGAGCCCCCCCACCCCCTAAAAATCGACTGACCCAAAATTCGACTCAGTCGACTGAAGTGTAGCTAAATCGGAGCAGAGCAGCAGCACAATCGAGGGGAGAGCAGTAGCAGCAACGCGAGCGAGTGAGCGAGAGCCAGAGCAGCAGCAGCTGGGCGAGCGAGCGATCGAGAGAGAGCAGGAGCAGCAGCAGCACGAGTGAGCGAGCGAGAGCCAGAGCAACAGTAGCAGATCTGGCTGGTAGGGACGCCACCGCCGAAAGGGCCTCGCACTAGGGGAGAGCCGTCGTGGAGATGTCGCTCGCAGCGCCGACTTCATGATAGCCGCTCCATGGGAGTGCGGGATGGAGCATCGTCGGCACCGGGAGGTCGAGCTAAGGAGAAGGTGCGATGTGATGAGTGTACAACCTCTTTGGTGGCACCGAGTAGGCCTTGGCTTCATCCGAGGAGTCAGTGAGGATGCTATGGTTCCGATGGAGCAGGTTAAGGAGGCACTGTGGGGATGGAGCAACCGCGATAGACGAGGCGATCGTCAGATCAGCTCCTTGGAGGTGGAGGACGGGGTGGCTGAACCGGCGAGACGACGAGATGGAGGACGAATCCTCATTCGGGGAGGTGGACGAGGGACGTCGAGCTGTTGCGGTGGACGACCTCGTCGGGGAAGAGGCTCCGGTTGGGCAGCGGTGAGGTGGCGGACGGAGGAGGGTGGGGTTTCGCGGCTGGAGCGGAGAGGTTATGGCGTCCTAGGATTTCGAATGGCAAAAAGGAGGCGATGGGAGGGGTGAACCATGACTTAGGGACGCGCTTGTCCAAAATGTAGGGTGTGTTACAAAAGTACCCCCCATTTATTTGAACTAGCGGCCCTTTCGGCTCATGGTTAGAAGGGGGATTTCGCATGTCGGGATTTGGCAGCTGGAGGGAGTTTTCGCGCGTGTTGTAATTTCGGGATAGCTGGAGGGGGATTTCGCGTGTCAGCATTTCGCGTGGGTTGTGAAGGCGCCAGTTTTGGGAGCAGGATATCTGAATTTTCGGGATATAACAAGGAACGGGTTGAATTATAGGGACAAGCCTAACATGTAATATTGTACTTGTGCGTACCAAATCAATTTGCACTTCCCTCAACCAAAAAGAAAACGAAAAAAATTAAAAATATTCACACCACACAAAGAGAGAGTCTTGCCCCGTTTTACCATAAAATGCTCTTCAAAGCTACTCCCTCCTTCCATCTATATAGGGCCTAATTCGTTTTTCGATGCTAACTTTGACCAAATATTAGAGCAATAATATATGACATGCAACTTACACAAAGCACACCATTAAATTCGTCTATGAAAGGTTCTTTTAATGATATAATTTTCACATTGTGCTTGTCATGTACTATTAATCTTGCCAATAGTCAAAGGCGGTCTTAAAAAATGCATTACGCCCTATATAGATGGAAGGAGGGAGTATGAATCCATATTATGTCCAATTAAATTTTTTCGCTTGTTGTATAATGCATGTAACCTACTCATACCAACATTTTAGTGCATTCGAAATGTCTATACTACCGCTACAATTCGAACTGAATTTGAATTCGTTTCGTGTATTACCTTAATAACACACCACATGATTACTATAGAGATAGATATGAACTATGTGTACTACATGAACTCGAATTCTATTTTTTGAATACACTTGATGTTGATTCCAAATAATAGTACATTTGATGTACTAACTATATATTCATAATCTAAACCATGTTCCATACGTGTACACCATGTTTATCACACATAGTATTGTGCCCCGCCCCCTACATTATGACAAGTATTTAGACCTGAGCTGCAAAAGCCACACATTAGCCCAAATTATGATCAATTTCCTATATATTATACGTAGTACTAGCAAGATGCCCATGCGTTCCACAAAACATCAACATGATCAAGGGGAGGCCTAATTTGCAAATATGGAGAGGGGTGTGGGTATATTTTTTTCGAAATTGCCATAGTTTCCTTCCTATCCGTCAGATATAAATCGGGCGGCCTATATTGCAGGATGGCAGGCACACTATCATCAACAACTCGGTTTTTCATAAGAGTAGAGATAAAATATATTATATCTAGTATAACATGTTCATAACCACACCATGTGTATCACCGTTATATATATTCACATATGCGTCGGTTTAAAACACTATGATAAATTCTTCAAATATCCGAATTCGCTTTTTATAAGGAAGTATGATCTCTATTCGTCTTTTACACCCACACAATCCTCTCATCTTTGGAGCTAGCTAGCGCTAACTTTCTCTCATGCATGCACACGCCCGCATCCCTCTCACCCTCCCTTAGCATTCTCTAGCTCCATCGCGCAAATTCGTCTTTTCACTTTAGGTCGTTCACCCACGGTGTGTGTAGGCCCCCCAGCTCCTTCTTTACGGCACACATCGATCGATATGCCTCTCTAGCCAGGTGTGCCTAGCACAAAACACAAGCTTCCCCTCTTCTCTTATCACCGTCCATGCCTCACTCCCACCACTCTTTTCATCGATCTCGTACTCGCACACTCCTTCCCCCTTGATATAGTATGACTCTCGCACCACCTCCTAGATGCATCCCTCTCTCTCTCTATCCTTCTCCTCGTGCCTCATTTGCTTCTAACACACACATGCATGTATACCGATCGATCTCCCAACATATACCTAGGTTGACTTTAACTATTCCCCCCCATCGATCGACGTACCTCACAAGTTATGTCTCTCCTTTCTCTGACAAAGGACGATTGATCTTCCTATGTAGTTATGTCTGCTTACCACAGCCATATCCCCCCCCCTCATCATTCGTGCATGCCTCCTGACCCATCTCTCACACGCACGTGCATAGACAGGCAGCCAACCCCTCTCTTATTGATATTGCAGGTGTGCCCTCCGGTTGTCTAGCAAGCCTATCCCACCATTTGTTAGAAGCAACTCCACTACCACCCCCTCCAACACTCTAGCTATGTCTCTCTCCCAACCTTATTCCTCTCCTACAGAAATGCATGGATGTTGATCGATCTCCCTTAGTACATGAGGTAGATCGATCTCCCTTAATACATGAGGTAGGCCTCTCTCCTCCTCCACACATATACCAGCCATTGTACCTCTATAGTTAATTAGGCCTCCGTCCCCCCCCCCCACCACACACTGATAGTCGAGCGCTGTAGGTAGGTATCCATGCCACAGAGACAAACTGGACCTGTCCCCTCTCACGTTCTAGTAGGCCAGCCACTCTATATCTTTGACGTGGGCACACACAAATTTGATGGCACTCTTTATCGATCGCGCGCACACACACACATCATCCCTCTCTTCCATTCTATGGACACCTCAAGCCGATGATACCTCCACTCTCTTCTCGTGGATCGCCCCCTCTATATATATGATATATCCAGGACTCTATTTCACACACATTGCATATGTTACATTTTTTGATTGACCCCACCCCCCACCCCCCAAAAAAACTCTCACGAACCCAAACACTATACTATCTCTCTATGTTTGTATCTCTCTCACACAACCCCACGCAGGTGGTGTACGTATACAAGAAGAGAATAGGTGCACCGTGCACGTACTCACGCTTCGTGCCCAGCCACACATGCGCGGATACATGGTGGAGCTCATTTCTCTACGAAATGGCAGCCCATGTGCTATTTTGAACGCGTGTAGCAGTGGTTTACCTATGGAGGTCGTGTACCATGCGTGCACGAAACAAAGTTCGACTTGATGCGTTGGCGCGTTATTTTTAAATAAAGTTATATCACTCAATGGCACGTACACAGAATATAAAATGATTTTTATGGAGAAAAAGGTAGTCCGCTCCACTATATACAATGGAGCCTGCCTACCTGGTTTGTCTCACTTCAGTGTATCTCACACAAGGCTGTGGTGGCCTCTCTCTCTCTCACCGTTGGTCACTGATCCGGCCGCATCCCGTCCGTCGACGGAAAGGGAGGACATGCATCGTTTCTCCGTTCGACAGCGCCGAGGCAGCACGTCCTGATCTGTGGTACATGTCGTTCTCTCTGACCAAGCTCTAGCGTGGTAGGGCCTACGCCACCTGCTCGCTGCCATAGTATGGGCAGATTCCGCCCGCCGCCGCTCACCTAGTTACATCCCGACGACCTCCAGGTATCCCCTTCGGCCTTGCTCCACTGTCCATCTTCCCACGTCGCTGCATGTGGATCTTCCATAGTTCTTTGCCCAAAACGTAGCTCGTCCGGCGTACTTTCCATATTGCAATCTCGTCCTCACACTATTTTAGACAAACACAACCGTGTTATTATCTTCCCTTAGGACAAGGAATATGCTTATTTTTTGCCGTCGCATGTGTCATCAACTGTTATTGGCGAGTAATTGTTTCCTTCTACCTCTTTTTTGCAAACAGGGCTATCCATTTCACCTTGTTGCTATTGCGACCTTTTGGTGAACTGCACAAATCACTTTTTTCTTAAGAGTGTTTTGTGCAGTTCTACCAAAATGTCACACGGGCAACGTCTCTACATTTTAGTGCGACTACACAAAGGGAGATTGGTTTTGCTCTATCCTCCTCATCCAACTGCGAGCCTAATCTTCTCCAACTATTTAGTCTTAAGAGAGACTGCAAAGGTGACCGGCTTCTATTTGTGTGTTTATTGTTTCATCAGCAGTCCTCTATTATCGTAATCACACTTAATATCTTTGGAACAGGGACACTCAGCTCTATTTTAGTGGAACTGCACAAAATGATCGGAATGTTGCATGCTCCAGACAGCTACTTTTTCCCAACATGCCTTGTTGATTTAGACAGAGCTGGGGGGACGTTGCTGCCAATGAAAGCATGGATCAATTTTAATGTAACACCTTCTCACAACTTTGCCTTCAGTTGTGATGTAAATATTAGCTCTGATTACCAAGGAAGTTAGTTTTTTATTGTTTCCGAAAGAGCATCGATGGCAAGACACACGAAACAAAAGCTGAAAGCTCACACCATTGTACAATTTCATGTCGCTGGAAAATTATTTGTATAGTACGACAATTATGTAAACAAATGCTAGAAGCTTGATAGCATTGCCAGAAGCCTCTTTGGCATCCGGGTCCATGTACCATGCACAAAATTATACTCCTTCATTCCTAAATATTTGTCTTTTTAGAAATTTCAAATGGGCATATTTTAGAGTGTAGATTCACTCATTTTGCTTTGTATGTGTACTCCCTCCGTTGCTAAATATTTGTCTTTCTAGAGATTTCAACAAGTGACTACATACGGAGCAAAATGAGTGAATCTACACTCTAAAATATGTCTATATACATCTGTATGTAGTAGTCCATTTGAATCTCTAAAAAGACAAATATTTGAGTAGTCACTCATTGAAATCTCTAGAAAGACAAATACTCCAGAGTATATTTAAGAATCGAGGGGGTAGTACACAGCCGCATGGGAGACTCAGACCGGTCGTTGCGCCGCATTAATAGTGAGTAATGAGCAGTCAAATGATAAGCCCCACCTTTCCCACTGTAAGTTGCTCGGAAGAAGCAACCATCAATACGCTCTTCTTTGAATCCGCTCATACTACTCCATCCGTCACTGTTTATAGAGCGCACTTCAGAAAAAGAGAAAATCTCTGGGACCAAGGCGACTAGCGATCGGCCTAAAAAATAGCATTGGTAGTTATAGCACGACGTCTATTACTAGAGGAAATAATGTGTACACACATGCATGTAGTGCTTCCACCCCGGGTGCACACATGCATGCACTTACTCCACTCTGTAGTACTACATCGAGAGAAAATTGCGGTTACCATGCCCTAATTAATTGAGCATTAAACCAAACGCGTCTAAAGTCTCTCTAGTGGTGGAAATGCATTGAGAGAAATGCATCATAATGAAGCGCGCCCTGTAAACTATGACGGAGGGAGGAGTAGTATGAAGGTGCAAAACCAAGTACGTGTATGGCCAGTCGGTCAACGCACCTCCTCTTGGCATATCACTGACATGTGGGATCGGAGTTTGAGCAAACTGATCTCAATTGACGGCAAAATGGCCAACCCACCATTCCTTGAGAGAGACGAGGAGCAAGAACACACAGACGGGCTCGCATGAAGGCCAAGATATATTTGAGCATGGTATATCGATATCATCATTACATGTTGGGCTGCCGTTTTCCGCCCTTCTCCGAAATAAATGTGTACTTTATCAGAGATTAAAAAATAAGATTACAAAGGCTCCACCATGTGGTTCTAGTAGTAGTACTACTCGTACTACTAAAGCTTGCGCTTGGCTCTTCGCCTCTTCGTGAAGTCGAAAAATGATGGTGCTCCGCATGTTCGGTACTAGTACAGTGTATGCCTCTGGCAATCTGACTCCGAATGAACTGATGCATGTCCACCGCCTGGGCGAGGGTATGTTGCATTAGTCAAAAGGGGTAAGCGAGCTTCACCTTGTCCTGCAAGCTTCTCCTCGTGCTGCGAGTTGACGGGACACACCAACAAGTAGTGCTAGTCCATACTCCCTCCTTTCCGGTTAATAATGCTTAATCTTTTTTGCGAGGACACACCAAATGAGAGAGCTTTATTCATATATAAGCATTCTTAAGACGATCAGCCAAGACACTAGTCACTAGGAAGCGAGGTACCCCGCAAAAAAAGTAGGAAGTGAGGTGTTTCATCAAGCCAGCTCTCGGCCACATTCAAAGTGCAGCAAGCATGGTTCGAGAAAGATGCGCCGCAAGGTTTGCTGGCCTGTTTACATGCTGAATAACAAAAAATAGGAAATATTACCAAGCGCTCCTATTTGTAACAGGATACGAGCCAGAATTAAGCGAGAATTGTGGAGAGTGTTCCATGCAATCAACTTCCATTATCACATGCGAGAACCCTCGAAGAGAACCAAATGTGTTGAAGATTGCTTTATCACATTTTAAAAATATTGTAAGAGTGCAGACGCTCCTCCATCTAGTTCCTAGTACTAGTATAGTACATACCTCTATAGTCTACAGACTATAGTAGTAGTACTAGTACCAGTAAACTTTGCGCTTGGTTGTTTGCCTCTTCGGGAAGTGCAACAATAATAGTACTAGTACAATGTATGCTTCTGGCAATCTGACGCCGAATTAACTGTTGCACGTCCATCGCCTAAGCGAAGGAGAGCTTGCATTAGTCAAAAGTTTCTCCTTTTGTTGCGAGCCACCGCGCGCAAGCTTCTCCCATCTTGCAAGCTTCTCCTCGTTCAGTGGACTTCATAATACGCTCATTGCGCTCAATATATACATTTTACGGTGTTTATACGGTCACTAGCTCACCCTGGCTGAGTATGTGTGTGCATGCATGTGTAGGTTGAGCACTTGAGCGTGACCGTGTGTGTTCCGTCATGTGCTCGGACATGCATGCATTAGGGCATATCGCGCGTTTTTGCATCCATGTGTACGTGTGACTGTTGCATACACGTAGGGGGAGTACGTGTAGGGGCCACTAAAGGAGCAGTCAAATCACAGAGTAAGTTAGTCGGACAAAGCAACCATCATTTCACTCTTCAATGACATGTACGCAATATAAAATGGTTGATATGTAGAGAAAAAGAAGCCCACTATATATACACTAGCAGGAGCCTAAGCTACAAGCCTGCTTGCTTGGGTTGCTCTCTTCACAAGCATAGAATGATGGTGGCCACACCACTGGTCACATATCCGGCCTGATCCCGCAGCTGGGGGAAGGGAACAATGTTCTGCGTAGACGCGGTCGACATCGGCAAGGGAGAAAATCCACAGTCGGTGTGTCCCAATCGGGGGTCACCGCGGTATGGGCCGATGCCGCGTGCCAACTACCCTTCTAGCTAGAGCCCGAAGTCCCAGGTAGTCCATCTTCCTTTTGGAGCCGACTTGCTCCACTGTCGCAGCTCCCCACGTAGCTCCATCCCCATGTCGATCTTTCTTTACTTCTACCAGCTTCTACTTGTGATGAGTTTATGTCTCATGAACAAGTGCCAGTACTATTATTCTAATCACACTTCTTCAACATATTTGCCATCAGGGATGCTCAGCTCGATTTTAGTGGAACTGCACAAAAGCATCATATGATCCGAGGGTGCCAGCCGTCTTTCCTTTGACAGGTTCTACCTGGCCAGGAAATTAAATCCTGTTTAGGGTTTAGGGTTTAAGTCGTAGTGACCCCATCAGTAGTTTTTCTTTCGTACACGCTCTCACAACTTTTGTCTTTAGTTGTGAAGTAAATATTGGCTATGATCTGTGAATCATTGAGATGCATCAGCATGCATGTTAGTTTTCCTTTTTATTTGATGGAATGTTGTAACGGGGCAACCTTGGAGTAGGAATGAAAATGGAGTGGAAAGTTTCCGTTTTTTTCGGAGAAAAAATGGAAACGGAGAGAAACCAACGTTTCGTTTCGTTGGATCGCGCCATCGAGCAAAACCAACGTTTAAATCACGCATGTCGCGTTCGTGTCTCACCCTCCTCCACGGCTCGACCCCACACGGTCGCTCGACATGCCACTCACCGCAAACCGAGTATACGATAACTTTCCTGCCTGCTTGTCAATGGATCGCGACATGGAGTACTGGTACTACTGGAAGAAATTGACGAGTTGGGGGAGGACAGCTAGTTGTGGCATAGACTCCCAAGAACTTTTTACATGCATGTTGTGGCCGGCTATTGCGACCTTTGAACGCGGAGCAGACGCGCGCACCAGGAAGCGGCGCGGGCGACGCTCTCTCAGCCGGCGCACCACTTCAATGCCGACGCCAGTGAGAGGTCACATCCGCTATGCCCGGGCATGAATGCGGCACTGACCGTTTCGGGCGGGAAGCACGCGCGGCTGATGAAGAGGGTTCGGGTTGGTCAGGAGCGGCCGTGGCAGCGGTCCGGACGCCCGCAAACAAGAGATGATGTACGTTAATATTGTTGCATATATAATTAACAACGTAAATAATGTGCCAGTTGGACAAATATGATTGGAGATGGAAATGGAAATGGAATTTTACGTAAACACAGATATGCATGTCTATGTCTATGTGTGTGTGTGTGACGACTCTCGCGACCTGGAAGCGGGGGCGTGTTTCTGATCGAGTTTTCTTTCTTGGTACGTTAAAAAATTGTCCGCCAGTTTTCGTTTCTTTTTTCCAGGAACACGCGTATTCTATTTAAAACCACTGCTATGGAGAGATCGTTTTACTCCATTATAGCCTCTTGTTTGATAGAGTTTCTCGCATATCGCTCTCTCACCCTCTTCATATCAAACCAAGATGACAGTGTCCACACTATCTCTCTCCTCACCGGTGGTCACAGATCCGGCCGAATCCCGTCCGCTACAGGAGGTGAGGAGGTGTAGCATTAACGTTGTCGCCGTCGGCGATGGAGGAAGCCGATGCGCACCGTCCTCTCGGAGCCGTTGCTGGCGCGGATGAAGGTCCTCCATGCCCTTGTTCGCTGCCGTCGTGTGGGCAGATCCCGCCCGCCCGCCTAAGCGACATCTCGCCCACCTGAGGTATAACTTCTTGTACTGGTCTAGCTCCCTAGGTCGCTGCATGCGGGCTTTCTTCGATGCGACTACTCCCTAGCTCCCCATGTATAGTAGCTAGGGTTCGTCGGCTAGTCTAACATCACCTACTATTATAGAGGAAATGCCACTCGAAAAGTTGTCCTGATTTATGCCTCGTTGGAGGTATACATGTTGTTTTGACAAAAATTACATGGTGGTTGTGCGGTCATTGTCCATATGCTCCTATTGCTGCTGCTAATCTAATACTATCATTGGTTAAATGAAGAAATGCTTTTTTTCTCGGGTATCCTGGTTTAGTTCCCATCAAGATAATCATGATGCTTCTGTTTCTTGGTGTACTTTTCATAATTCTTATTGACAATTGAGATGTCGTTGTTAATCTTGTAAAACAAAGTAACAACACTATATCCCTTTTTATATTTTTGGAAACAACGATGTGTATCTCCATACCTGGGCATGTCTTCCTCAATTTTTAGTGGAACTGCACAAAATTGGATGGCCATTGTTGTTCCGCCTCACTGTCCTCTGCCACGTGGTTCTTCCTTCCTCGAGCTTGACTACTGAAAAGAAACGGACCATAGTGAGGATTTGTCGAACTTCATAGGTGCCTCACCCAAACTTGATGCCAAATTGATGATGCATCACCACGATGACCTATCGATGCTCATGGTTGCGCCTCATGGTTGCGTCGGCCGGTGAAGCTGATCGATTCTCAATGAAAAACAACATGTCTTCCATCAGTGCTCTTTGCTTGTTACCCACCAAGATAATATCCTTAATCAGTTCACCTTGGTTGCGTTGGAGACGCAGTCGTCTTTCACGTTGGTGCAATTCTATCACACAATTGGCTATGAACCAAATGTTTCCTCGAAGAAGGATTGACGTTGGTACTAAGAGCATAAGTTTTGTATTTATTTCTAAGACTTCTCACAGCTTTGTCTCCAGCTCCCCTGTAATTTTATTTGTACAACTATTAACTTTGATTAAAAAATGGTGTGGACTAAAAACCCGGATGGACGTAGTAGCCCTCCATTTTTATTTACTCCGCATATTAGATTTGACTGAAGTCAAACTTCGTAAAGTTTGACCAAGTTTAGGCCAAACACAACAAACCATAATTATTAGAGAGGGCAAACTATACATACTCTCAAACCTTTCCGATAGTTGAAATTAGAATTCTTTATTTGTACACACTCTCACATGTTTCCGATAATTTGGTGCATGTGTGGTTGTTCACTTAAGGGAGGGTAGTGTACCGCACGTGAAGGACAGGAAGTGCGACCGGGACGCGTGGACAGTAGTTTTTCTTCACTGGTATGTTAAATAAAGAGTTCTGTTTCGTAGTTACACAATTTAAAACGATTGTTATGGAGAGAATAAGAAAACCACTCCACTATATATTAGTCGCATACACGAGTACTATATGGACGCAGCTTCATTGACTTTAGTGCACCTGCCTTTGGGTTTATGACAGGTGGGCCCAAAATGTGGCTGGCCCACCTGTCATACAGCCAAAAGCAGGTGCAGTTAAGGCACCAGAGCTCAGTCCGTACTACAGTATATATATAAGCTGGAGCCTCAGCGTTTGTTTGCTAGGGTTTGCACTCTCCACACACTCGCCGCACTACATATATATATATATACACACGCTGGAGGCTCGGCATTCCTTTGCTAGGGTTTGCTATATTCACTGTCTCTCACCCTCTTCACCAGATCTAAACAAGACTGCGTTGTGGCCTCTATCTCTCTCACCCCCCTCACAGCTGGCGAAGGTGGCGTCCGGATCCCGTCGCACCGGGAAGGGGAGGAGGTGCAGCGTTCACTCTATCGCCTTTGGCGAGGGAGGCAATCCACTGCCGGCTGCGCTTTTCTCTTTCACCCAACGCCTGTGCGGTGATACGTCCATTTTGCATCATGCTTTTATATCGATATTTACTGCATTATGTGCTATTATTTCACATTATGTCACAATAGTTATGGCTATTCTCTCTTATTTTACAAGGTTTACATAAGGAGGGAGAATGCCGGCAGCTAGAATTCCGGGCTGGAAAAGAAGCAAATATTAGAGACCTATTCTGCACAACTCCAAAAGTCCTGAAACTCCACGGAACACCTTATAATAAATAATGAAAAATCCTCGCCAAAGAAGAAGACTAGGGGGCCCACACCCTTCTCACGAGGGTGGGGGCGCCCCCCTAGGGCGCTCCCCCTGCCTCGTGGGCCCCTTGGTGGCTCTCCGATGACCATCTTCTCCTATATGAAGTCTTTCGTCGAGAAAAAAATAGGAAGCAACCTTTCGGGACGAAACTCCGCTGCCACGAGGCGGAACCTTGGCAGATCTAGTCATCACCTTGGCGGAACCCTGCCGGGGAAACTTCCCTCCCGGAGGGGGAAATCATCGCCATCGTCATCACCAACGCTCCTCTCATCGGGAGAGGGCAATCTCCATCAACATCTTCATCAGCACCTTCTCATCTCAAAACCCTAGTTCATCTCTTGTATCCAATTCTTGTCTCCAAGTCCGGGATTGGTGCTAGTAGGTTGCTAGTAGTGTTAATTACTCCTTGTAGTTGATGCTAGTTGGTTTAATTGGTGGAAGATCATATGTTCAGATCTTTTATGCATATTAATACCCCTCTGATTATGAACATGAATATGCTTTTTCAGTAGTTACGTTTGTTCCTGAGGATTTGGTATTAGTAGTCATGTGAATTTGGTATTCGTTCGATATTTTGATGAGATGTATGTTGTCTAGCTCTAGTGGTGTTATGTGAACGTCGACTACATAACACTTCACCATTATTTGGGCCTAGAGGAAGGCATTGGGAAGTAATAAGTAGATGATGGGTTGCTAGAGTGACAGAAGCTTAAACCCCAGTTTATGTGTTGCTTCGTAAGGGGCTGATTTGGATCCATATGTTTCTTGCTATGGTTAGGTTTACCTTAATACTTTTGTTGTAGTTGCGGATGCTTGCAATAGAGGTTAATCATAAGTGGGATGCTTGTTCAAGTAAGAAAAGAACCCAAGCACCGGTCCACCCACATATCAAATTATCAAAGTAGCGATTGTGAATCATATGAACGTGATGAAAACTAGCTTGACGATATTCCCATGTGTCCTCGGGATCGCTTTTCCTTATATAAGAGTTTGTCTAGGCTTGTCCTTTGCTACAAAAAGGATTGGGCCACCTTGCTGCACTTTATTTACTTTTGTTACTTGTTGCTCGTTACAAATTATCTCATTACAAAACTATCTGTTACCACTCATTTCAATACTTGTAGAGAATACCTTGCTGAAAACCGTTTATCATTTCCTTCTGCTCCTCGTTGGGTTCGACGCTCTTACTTATCGAAAGGAGTAGATCCCCTATACTTGTGGGTCATCAAGAATTTTTTCTGGCGTCGTTGCCGGGGAGTGAAGCGCCTTTGGTAGGTGGAATTTGGTAAGGAAAAATTTATATAGTGTGCTGAAATTTACTGTCACTTGTTACTATGGAAAGTAATCCTCTGAGGGGCTTGTTCGGGGTATCTTCACCCCGACCAGTAGAGCAAAGAGTTGATCCTCAACCTACTGAACCTATTGAAAATGAAATTCCTTATGAGTATCTGTCGGTGTCAAAACCGGCGGATCTCGGGTAGGGGGTCCCGAACTGTGCGTCAAGGCCGGATGGTAACAGGAGACAAGGGACAAGATGTTTTTTACCCAGGTTCGGGCCCTCTCGATGGAGATAATACCCTACTCCTGCTTGATTAATATTGATGATATGGGTAGTACAAGAGTAGATCTACCACGAGATCAAGGAGGCTAAACCCTAGAAGCTAGCCTATGGTATGATTGTTGTGTATGGAGTTGATTGCCTACGGACTACAACCCTCCAGTTTATATAGACACCGGATAGGGTTAGGGTTACATAAAGTCGGTTACAATGGTAGGAGATCTTGAATATCCGCATCGCCAAGCTTGCCTTCCACGCCAAGGAAAGTCCCATCCGGACACGGGATGAAGTCTTCAATCTTGTATCTTCATAGTCCAGGAGTCCCGCTGAAGGTATAGTCCGGCTACCCGAACACCCCCTAATCCAGGACTCCCTCAGTATCCTTCGAGTATAATAGAAAAACTGCTAGCTAATCCTTTTACAGGAGATGGAACAAAGCATCCTAATGAAGACCTAATATATGTGGATGAAGTTTGTGGATTATTTAAGCTTGCAGGTATTTTCGATGACGTTTCTAAGAAGAAGGTCTTCCCTTTATCTTTGAAGGGAGACGCATTGACATGGTATAGGCTATGTGATGATATGGGATCATGGAACTATAGAAGATTGAAATTGGAATTTCATCAAAAGTATTACCCTATGCATCTTGTTCATCGTGATCGCAATTATATATAATTTTTGGCCTCGCGAAGGAGAAAGCATCGCTCAAGCTTGGGGGAGGCTTAAATTAATGTTATATTCATGCCTCAATCATGAGCTTCCAAGAGAAACAATTATTCAAAAAATTTATGCTCGGCTTTCTGATAGCAATCGCACCATGCTTGATACTTCTTGTGCTGGCTCTTTTATGATGATGACTATTGAATTCAAATGGGATTTATTGGATAGAATTAAACGCAACTCTAAATATTGGGACCTCGACAATGCCAAGGAGTTAGGGATGACACCTAAGTTTGATTGTGTTAAATCTTTTATGGATACCGATATTTTCCGTAAGTTTAGCACTAAATATGGACTTGATTCTGAGATAGTAGCTTCTTTCTGTGAATCTTTTGCTACTTATGTTGATCTCCCTAAGGAGAAGTGGTTTAAATATCATCCTCCCATAGAAGTAAAAGTAGCTGCACCTATTAAAGTTGAAGAAAAGACTGTCACTTATAATGATCCTATTGTTCTGACTTCTTATGTTGAGAAACCACCTTTCCCTGTTAGGATAAAGGATCATGCTAAAGCTTCAATTGTGGTTCGTAAAAGCAATATTAAAACATATACACCTCCTGAGCAAGTTAAAGTTGAACCTAATATTACTATTGTTAAAGAGCTCTTGTCTGATAATATTGATGGGCATGTTATTCAGTTCTGCGGTGAAACTGCTAGAATTGCTAAACCTTGTGCTAAAGATAAACATAGACCTGTGGTAGGCGTGCCTGTTATTTCTGTTAAAATAGGAGATCATTGTTATCATGGCTTATGTGATATGGGTGCTAGTGCTAGTGTTATACCTTATGACTTGTATAAAGAAATCAAGCATGAAATTGCACCTGCTGAGATAGAAGATATTGATGTCACAATTAAACTTGCTAATAGAGATACTATTTCAGCAATGGGAATTGTTAGAGATGTTGAAGTCTTGTGCGGGAAAACTAAATATCCTGCTGATTTTCTTGTTCTTAGTTCTCCACAAGATAGCTTTTGTCCCATTATATTTGGTAGACCCTTCTTGAATACAGTTAATGCTAGGATAGACTGCGAAAATAATGTTGTTACTATTGGCTTGGATGATATGACTCATGAGTTTAATTTCCCTAAATTTAGTAGACAACACCGTGAAGAAGAATTGCCTAGTAAGGATGAAATTATTGGTCTTGCTTCTATTGTCGTACCTCCTAATGATCCTTTAGAACAATATTTGCTAGACCATGAGAATGATATGTTTATGAATGAAAGAAGGGAAATAGATGAAGTATTCTTTAAACAAGAACCTGTGCTAAAACACAATTTGCCTGTTGAAATCCTAGGGGATCCTCCTCCACCTAAGGGTGATCCCGTGTTTGAGCTTAAACCGTTGCTTGATAATCTTAAATATGCTTATCTTGATGATAAGAAGATATATCCTGTTATTATTAGTGCTAACCTTTCAAAGCATGAAGAAGAAAGATTATTGAAAACTCTGAAGAAGCACCGTGCTACTATTGGATATACTCTTGATGATCTTAAGGGCATCAGTCCCACTCTATGTCAACATAAAATAAATTTGGAAGCAGATGCCAAACCAGTTCGTGATCCTTAACGATGTATGAATCCTAAAATGAAAGAAGTGGTAAGGAAAGAAATACTAAAGCTTCTAGAAGCAGGTATAATTTATCCCATTGCTGATAGTCAGTGGGTAAGTCATGTTCATTATGTCCCTAAGAAGGGAGGCATTACTGTTGTTCCTAATGATAAAGATGAATTGATTCCACAAAGAATTATTACCGGTTATAGGATGGTAATTGATTTCCGCAAATTAAATAAGGCTACTAAGAAAGATCATTACCCCTTACCTATTATCGATCAAATGCTAGAAAGATTATGCAAACATACACATTACTGCTTTCTAGATGGTCATTATGGTTTCTCTCAAATACCTGTGTCGGCTAAAGATCAATCAAAGACTACTTTTACATGCCCTTTTGGTACTTTTGCTTATAGACATATGCCTTTTGGTTTATGTAATGCACCTGCTACCTTTCAAAGATGCATGATGGCTATATTCTCTGACTTTTGTGAAAAGATTTGTGAGGTTTTCATGGACGAGTTTTCCGTCTATGGATCTTCTTTTGATGATTGCTTGAGCAATCTTGATCGAGTTTTGCAGAGATCTGAAGAAACTAATCTTGTCTTGAATTGGGAAAAGTGCCACTTTATGGTTAATGAAGGTATTGTCTTGGGGCATAAAGTTTCTGAAAGAGGTATTGAAGATGATAAATCCAAGGTTGATGCTATTGAAAAGATGCCATGTCCTAAGGACATCAAAGGTATAAGAAGTTTCCTTGGTCACGCCGGATTTTATAGGAGGTTCATCAAGGACTTCTCAAAAATTTCTCGGCCTCTGAATAATTTATTACAAAAAGATATACCATTTGTCTTTGATGATGATTGTGTAGAAGCATTTGAAATACTTAAGAAAGCATTAGTCTCTGCACCTATTGTTCAGCCACCTGATTGGAATTTACCCTTTGAAATTATGTGTGATGCTAGTGATTATGTTGTACGTGTTGTTCTAGGGCAAAGAGTTGATAAGAAATTAAATGTTATCCATTATGCTAGTAAGACTCTAGACAATGCTCAAAGAAATTATGCTACTACTGAAAAAGAACTTTTAGCAGTTGTATTTGATTGTGATAAGTTCAAACCTTATATTGTTGATTCTAAAGTAACTATCCACACTGATCATGCTGCTATTAAATATCTTATGGAGAAGAAAGATGCTAAACCTAGACTTATTAGATGGGTTCTCTTGCTATAAGAATTTGATTTGCATATTGTTGATAGGAAAGGAGCTGAGAACCCCGTTGCAGACAACTTATCTAGGTTAGAGAATATTCTTGATGACCCACTACCTATTGATGATAGTTTTCCTGATGAACAACTAAATGTCATAAGTACTTCTCGTAGTACCCCTTGGTATGCTGATTATGCTAATTACATAGTTGCTAAATTTATACCACCTAGCTTCACATACCAACAAAAGAAAAAGTTCTTCTATGATTTGAGACATTACTTTTGGGATGACCCACAACTTTATAAAGAAGGAGTAGATGGTGTTATTAGACGTTGTGTACCTCAGCATGAACAGGAACAGATCCTACGCAAGTGCCACTCCGAAACTTATGGAGGACACCACGCGGGAGATAGAACTGCACATAAGGTATTGCAATCCGGTTTTTATTGGCCTACTCTTTTCAAGGATGCCCGTAAGTTTGTCCTTTCTTGTGATGAATGTCAAAGAATTGGTAATATTAGTAGACGTCAAGAAATGCCTATGAATTACTCACTTGTTATTGAACCGTTTGATGTTTGGGGCTTTGATTATATGGGACCTTTTCCTGCCTCTAATGGATATACACATATTTTAGTTGCTGTTGACTATGTTACTAAGTGGGTAGAAGCTATTCCAACTTAGTGCTGATCATAACACTTCTATTAAAATGATTAAAGAAGTTATTTTCCGAGGTTTGGAGTCCCTAGATATTTAATGAATGATGGTGGTTCACAATTTATTCATGGTGCTTTCCGTAAAATGCTTGCTAAATATGACGTCAATCATAGAATTGCATCTCCGTATCACCCACAGTCTAGTGTTCAAGTGGAATTGAGTAATAGAGAACTCAAATTAATTTTGCAAAAGACTGTCAATAGGTCTAGAAAGAATTGGTCCAAGAAACTTGATGATGCATTATAGGCCTATAGAACTGCATATAAAAATCCTATGGGTATGTCTCCGTATAAAATGGTATATGGAAAAGCATGTCACTTACCTCTCGAACTAGAACATAAGGCATATTGGGCTATTAAAGAGCTCAACTATGATTTCAAACTTGCCGGTGAAAGGAGGTTATTTGATATTAGCTCACTTGATGAATGGAGAACCCAAGCTTATGAAAATGCCAAGTTGTTTAAAGAAAAGGTTAAAAGATGGCATGACAAAAGGATACAAAAGGATGAGTTTAATGTAGGTGATTATGTATTGCTATACAACTCTCGTTTAAGATTTTTTTGCAGGGAAACTTCTCTCTAAATGGGAAGGCCCCTATGTTATCGAGGAGGTCTATCGTTCCGGTGCCATAAAAATCAACAACTTCGAAGGCACAAATCCGAAGGTGGTAAACGATCAAAGAATCAAACATTATATCTCAGGTAATCCCATAAATGTTGAAACCAATATTATTGAAACCGTAACCCCGGAGGAATACATAAGGGACACTTTCCAGAACGTTTCAGACTCCGAAAAGGAATAGGTATGTGGTACGGTAAGTACACCGACTCTAAAACAATTTTTAAGGCAATATTTCTCTGTTTTGGAATATTTAGAAAAATATAAAATTAAGTAGCAGTCCGGGAAGGACACGAGGGCCTCACGAGGGTGGAGGGCGCCCCCCTAGGGCGCGCCCCCATACCTCGTGAGCTCCTCGTGTGCCTTCCGGACTCCGTTTTCTTGCATGATACGTATTTTGGTCGGTAAAAATTCATTATATAATCTTCCGGGGGTTTTGACTCCCGTATCAAGCAAAAATCTCCTGTCTTTGTTTCGAGTTGTTTTCTGTCAGGGTTTTCAAAACCAGGCACTATGTCGTCTCCCTCCTCCTCCAACCATGAGGGCAATGATGCTTGGCTAATGAAGATAGAGCAGAAGAGAGAAGAACCTATGGAGATCAATAAGGATGAAGGGATCAAGAAGGCCGTGGATGACCAAGTTCCAGCAACAGAAGACACCCTTCAACTGGATCATAATCTTCTTACCCCTACAGAAATCGAAGCTTTCAAGATGATTGAGTTGGCTCATATACAAAATAAGTATCTCACATGTGAAAATATTTTGTTTAAGGAGCATATCCTCGAACTCAAGGGCATTATCCGCAAGTTAGAAGACCTCCTACGCTCGATGTGTGACTATCCATCATCAACAAAACCTCCACCTTCTTCACCAACCAAGGAGACATAATCACATGGGTATGGGCACTCCCCTTGGCAACCGCCCAGATTGGGGGAGGTGCCCCGGTATCGTATCACAACTCCTACCTTTACCGTTTTCCTTAGTTCGATCTTATTAGTAGTATTTTGATCTAGTAGAATAAAGTTTGTGGCGTGATCTAGTTGTGAGTTTTGCTTTATTATCCTTCTATGTAAGCGAGTCAGTGATCTATATAATAAAGATTAGTGTTGAGTCAAGGGCTTGATATTTTTGCCATGATCCTAAGTGAATAAAATAAAAGAGAAAGAAATAAAAAGAAACAAAGAGATCATATGGATCTCATGGAGAGTAATGAGCTCACATAGAAAAAGTATGATGAATAAAAGTTGTTGAGAGTTGACAAGCATAGTTTTGGTCATCGTTGCAATTAATAGGAATTAATAAAGAAAGAGAGGTCTTGACATATAGATATACTATCTTGGACATCTTTTATGATCGTGAGCACTCATTAAGATATGACATGCTAAAGAGTTGACATTGGACAAGGAAGACAACGTAATGGGTGATGTTTTCTTACATCTGAGAGAAATTATATTGTCTTGGATATTCCAACATGTTGAGCTTGCCTTTCCCCCTCATGCTAGCCAAATTCATTGCACCAAGTAGAGATACTACTTGTGCTTC
Organism: Triticum urartu; assembly: GCF_056163025.1. Lineage (NCBI taxonomy): Eukaryota > Viridiplantae > Streptophyta > Magnoliopsida > Poales > Poaceae > Triticum > Triticum urartu. The sequence continues at coordinate 83,950,827 of NC_141873.1, forward strand.
CAAATACCCTTAAACCAGTTTTGCCATGAGAGTCCACCATATCTACCTATGGATTGAATAAGATCCTTCAAGTAAGTTGTCATCGGTGCAAAGCAATAAAAATTGATCTCTAAATATGTATGATTGATTGGTGTGGGAGAAATAAGCTTTATACGATCTTGTGATGTGGAAGTAATAAAAGCGACGGAATGCATAATAAAGGTTCATACACAAGGGGCAATATAAAGTGACGTTCTTTCGCATTAAGATTTTGTGCATCCAACCATAAAAGCGCATGGAAACCTCTGCTTCCCTCTGTGACGGGCCTATCTTTTATCATTATCTTCTACCTTATGCAAGAGTCATGGTGATTTTCACCCTTCCTTTTTACACTTTATCCTTTGGCAAGCACAGTATTTTGGAAAGATCCTGGTATATATGGCTAATTGGATGTGAGTTTTCATGAACTATTACTGTTGACATTACCCTTGAGGTAAAATGTTGGGAGGCAAGACTATAAGCCTCTATCTTTCTCTGTGTCCCAATAAAACTCCATACCCATAAGTATTGCGCGAGTGTTGGCAATTTTGAAAAATTATATGATAGTTGAGTATGTGGACTTGCTGAAAAGCTCTTATACATTGACTCTTTCCTATGTTATGATAAATTGCAATTGCTTCAATGACCGAGATTGTAGTTTGTTAGTTTTCAATGAAGTTTACGATTCATACCTGATATTGTGATTGAATTATTACTCTAGCATTAGATATCATATGACAAAAATTATACAAGTTGTTGTTATAAGAATGATCATGATGCCCTCATCTCCGTATTTTATTTTTATCGACACCTTCATCTCTAAACATATGGACATATTTTTTGATTTCGGCTTTTTGCTTGAGGACAAGCGAGGTCTAAGCTTGGGGGAGTTGATACGCCCATTTTGCATTATGGGCTGTTATTTCACATTATGTCACAATACTTATGGCTATTCTCTCTTATTTTACAAGGTTTACATAAGGAGGGGGAATGCCGGCAGCTGGAATTCTGGGCTGGAAAAGGAGCAAATATTAGAGACCTATTCTGCATAACTCCAAAAGTCCTGAAACTCCACAGAACACCTTATAATAAATAATGAAAAATCCTCGCCAAAGATGAAGACCAGGGGGCCCACACCCTTCTCACGAGGGTGGGGGTGCCCCCCCTAGGGCGCGCCCCCTGCCTCGTGGGCCCCCTGGTGGCTCTCCGATGACCATCTTCTCATATATGAAGTCTTTCGTCGAGAAAAAAAAAAGGAAGCAACCTTTCGGGACGAAACTCGGCCGCCATGAGGAGGAACCTTGGCGGATCCAATCTAGAGCTCCGGCAGAGCTGTTCTGCCGAGGAAACTTCCCTCCCGGAGGGGGAAATCATCGCCATCGTCATCACCAACGCTCCTCTCATCGGGAGAGGGCAATCTCCATCAACATCTTCATCAGCACCATCTCATCTCAAAACCCTAGTTCACCTCCTGTATCCAATTCTTGTCTCCAAGTCAGGGATTGGTGCTAGTAGGTTGCTAGTAGTGTTAATTACTCCTTGTAGTTGATGCTAGTTAGTTTAATTGGTGGAAGATCATATGTTTAGATCCTTTATGCATATTAATACCCCTCTGATTATGAACACGAATATGCTTTGTGAGTAGTTACGTTTGTTCCTGAGGACAAGGGAGAAGTCTTGCCATTAGTAGTCATGTGAATTTGGTATTCGTTCGATATTTTGATGAGATGTATGTTGTCTAGCCTCTAGTGGTGTTATGTGAACGTCGACTACATAACACGTCACCATTATTTGGGCCTAGAGGAAGGCATTGGGAAGTAATAAGTAGATGATGGGTTGCTAGAGTGACAGAAGCTTAAACCCCAGTTTGTGCATTGCTTCGTAAGGGGCTGATTTGGATCCATATGTTTCATGCTATGGTTAGGTTTACCTTAATACTTTTGTTGTAGTTGCGGATGCTTGCAATAGAGGTTAATCATAAGTGGGATGCTTGTTCAAGTAAGAACAGCACCCAAGCACCGGTCCACCCACATATCAAATTATCAAAGTACCGAACGCGAATCATGTGAACGTGATGAAAACTAGCTTGACGATATTCCCATGTGTCCTCGGGAGCGCTTTTCCTTATATAAGAGTTTGTCCAGGCTTGTCCTTTGCTACAAAAAGGATTGGGCCACCTTGCTGCACTTTATTTACTTTTGTTACTTGTTGCTCGTTACAAATTATCTCATTACAAAACTATCTGTTACCACTTATTTCAGTACTTGTAGAGAATACCTTGCTGAAAACCGTTTTATCATTTCCTTCTGCTCCTCATTGTGTTCGACACTCTTACTTATCGAAAGGACTACGATAGATCCCCCATACTTGTGGGTCATCATGCGGGAGGGCCACCGACCCCTTCTTCCTCACTGTCGTATGTAGTGTGGGCAGATCCGACCTCCCGCTGCACGCCTTGCCACATCCCGACAACCCTAAGGTATAAGTTTCTTTGAAACTGTCATTGGTCTAGCTGTATGCTGATCTTCTTTGATTCTATAGTCGAATCTAGGTCTAGGTTCAAAGAGGAAAGAAGGGTGCGGTGGGGTGGAGCATGAATCTAGGACGTGGTTCAATGAGGAAAGGAGGGAGGGAAAGTAGTATAGACTAGCTATCCATCCGCTTTGTTGGTCGAAAAGGAGAAAAGGGGGTAACCCAGTACACACATCTGTAAGGAACCGAACTCTTTGTTGAAAAGGGAAAGAAACTGGGGGGTCAGGTAGTTTGTGCAGGACTAGATTTGCTGCCCTCACATCGGAAAAAGTTTCAAAGGGAACAAATTTGGGCCCAACGTAGATATGCTGCTTGGCTACATACTCTGCATCACCCATTTATACGTGTGGACGCACATGGTGCTAGCATGTCCCATGTCCCATCCACTTGATCGTGCAATGTGTTTTGAGATGTTGTGCTACTTGTATTGGTGCTGTTTTAAATAAATGTTGAATTGAAGCTATTGTATTTTAAGAAATGCCACTCTCAGAATTAACTACTGAACTATTTTAAGAAAATTTCTCTGTTAATATGAATCAATGCAACCGTTTTAGAAATGCTACTGTCCTATACTTTGTTTTCCATCAAGATAAGGTAGATGCTTCTTTTTGTGGCCGCATGTTTCATCCTCCTTTATTTGCAGTAATTGTTTCCTTTTTTGCCTCTGTTAAATCAGGGATATCTATTCAACTTGTTGCTATAGCAAACTTAAATGTCACACCGACGACTTTACTTGATTTCAGAGTAATTGCACAAAACGAGATTGGATTTCCTATTTGTGTTGGCAGATTCGTACGTGATCTTGTGTGCGTCATGACAGGTTGGTACTTGCCTTCATCCACATGATCGTGCAGTGTGTTTTAGATGTTGTGCTACTTGTATTGGTACTATTTTAAATAAATGTTGAATTGAAGCTATTGTATTGCTATCTTTTCCCATTAAGTAGTGAACAAAAATGGGACCAACCCAGACATTATGCTTGTTGCTTTGTTACAACAAACTCTACATCACCCCCTTTATAAGTAGATGGAAGCACATGTTGTTGTTGCGTCCACTCTCCCTAGAACTGTTTATGTTTTTTGTTAATCTAATGCCGCTGGTAAAATTAAGCAATGCCACTCTTAGAATTAACTACTGAATCTTATTTCAAAACTGCAACACTTGTTAGGGATTGGCGGGATTACCATTTTTGTGGCCACATGTTTCATCCTCCTTTATTGGCCAGTAATTGATTCCTTTTTTGCCTCTGTTAAAATAGGGATATCTATTCAACTTGTTGCTATTGCGACATTTTGCTTCGCTTAATTTTGGTTGAACTGCACAAAATGAGACCGGATTTCCATATATGTGTTAAGATCTCTCTCAACTCTTCCTCACGAGTTGTTTCAAATCTTCGTCTTGAAAGGTCAGTACCGACTTTCCTCGGAATTAACTACTGAATCTTAGTTCAAAACTGCAACACTTGTTAGGGATTGGTGGGAGTACCATTTCTATTAGGGATCGGCCGGAGTACATGTTTAAGAAATGTATTGTTCTGATAATGTCTCTGTTATTATATATCAGTTACAGTGTTTTACAAATGGTACTATCCTGCTTTGTAGTTCTTTCTACATGTTTAACCAAGGTATTGCTAAGATAATGTCTCTGTTAAAATGAATCAGTCACATTGTTTTACGAATGATACTTTTCTGCTTTGTCGATCTTTATACATGTTGAAACAAGGTATTGTTAAGATCATGTCTCAGTTAATATGAATGAATCACACTGATTGAGAATTGCTACTCTCCTGCTTTGTTCCCCATTAAGATAAGGTAGATCAGTAGATGTTTTTCTTCTGGGAGTACAAGTCATCAACCGTTATTTCTCAGTAATTGTTTCCCTTATACCTTTTGTTGCTTACAGGGATATCAAAATTAAAGCTCGGTTTTATTCCGACTTTGATTTTAGTTGAACTACACAAAAGGAGCCAATGTGTCTAAGGAAAACTGCTGCATTATTGGGTCCAGTTGGTCTTACCACTTTGCAGAAAGAAGCAGTCACTGTTTGCGCTACATTACACAAGGAATGATCGAGAAGCTTTATAGAGTATTAGTAGACGTTGGTGACATGACTAGTCTACAGAGAGCATAGGAAACTCTACAACACGTGGAGTGCACTGGGCAAAAAGTGCCCAAACAAGTACAGGAAGCCAGGACAGGACTCCAAATCTATCAATGTCATTCTAAGCAATAATGACGGGGCATCTGGGTATGGTAATCTGTTTACCGTATTTTCAGTTTGTTAGTCCACCAATTGGTGGGTTGACACTGGGGCCAATATTCATGTGTGTGCTATTGTGTCTTTGTTTTCTTGCAACTTATAAATACGATATCCACAAGGATGCTCAGCTCGATTTTAGTGGAACTGCACAAAATGTTCGGATGGTTCGTGTCCTCCATAATACTTCACATCATGCACAATACATCGAATGGTTCTCTAATCATTCGTCGTCACCTTGAGCCACCGGACTATCAGATGACAAACTGATGACAAACCCTGCCCATTCCACAATCATAGGCATTACATATTTTGAATGGGAAAAGCTTGTCAAAGTTGACATTAGTTTAATATATTGGAATTGGAAAACCTTATCAACTTTTGCTCATTGATGTTAGCCAGAAGACATGCATTTGATATTTTTGAGTGGGACGCCCTTTGCTGTGAGCAACGTCGATTATTTTTTCCTATTCCTGTCTTCAGTTCAGAAGTAAATATTTACTCTGCTGAGATGCATAGTCACATGAATGTTGACTTATGTAAGATATTTTAAGAGTTTGTTCTGAATATTGTCTATGTAATGTCAGGCCTTGTGTTTGATTGCAAAGTTGAGCTTAGAATGTTGTGGCATGCGGCATCACGAGCTGTTCACCGTGCCTCCTGAGAATAATGCTTCGTATTGTTTTGCATGTCGATCTAATGCCAGTGGTTTGCTTGTTAGGAAGATCATCCTCTTCTGTTGTTTCCGTGCTTAAGAAGTTCATCGTCTTATGTTTCATTCATAGCCTATACGACAAGTCGGGTAGGTTAAACGTGAAACCATATGATCTTACGACCAACTCATAATCTAAGGCCGTGATTGGATCGTCATTTTCCAACCAAAACCGCTTGTAAAACTGACGGTTGTAAATAAAAGCAGATGGTCTCGGGCGGAGCGCTTGGTTGGTCGATTTCGACTAGTAAAATATACACCGGTCTCTCAAATTACACGTGTAACCCGCTGGTTTTACATACAGACCTCGGGCCCTCAGTTTCATTATGCCTATATTTTATGCATTGTTTCCGATGATGAGCAAATTACACTTGTATCTTAATACATGTGTGAAATAAACCAGAGCTCCCAAGCACGGCCTTATCGTTTCATGTCGTCTTAGTCTCTCGAAGGTGCTCATAGGTGTCCGATGATCTTGGCTTCCTTAATGAGTAGCGGGCGCTGTATCAGACCATCCTTAGGGCCCGCGAGGCCCTCTCCGTCGTCCTTCGAGTTGTTGCGCTCGCTGTGGCGCTGAGCATTGTTAACATGGTCAATGAACATGAGGATTCAGGAGATGACTTTATTTTGACTGGATGACAATAGGGACCCACTAGGGCCATAGCCATACGTACGCAAGTGCCTCCTTATTATGTACAACTATATTTTTTTGCTTCCTCCTAGTTTCCTGACATCATGGTCCCACACCATTGTCAACCTATGTAGTCAATATAAACGAGAGAATTGCGCAAGGTGCGGCCGACAACTGGGACCAAGCAGCTCGAGCAGTATTTGTGTTTTTGAGGCATGAGCACTGCAGAGTTTTCTTGGCGATGTTTTCGTTGTTGTTCAGAGGAGAGCAGGGTATTAGCTAGGCAGGCTGTAGCCCGTCTAGCCCAGGACAGATATCCAGCCCAGATATTAATTTTTTTCAAGATGAAAATGGCTAGCCCAGCTATACGTTTTTTTTTGAGAAATAACCAGGCAATGTCAACTTGTTATTCTCCGCCCCGCTGGGCTACAAATCTTTCCTAGGATGGATGCATTAGGCTTAACAGGAAAATGGGCTTTAAAAATAATAAATGGGATGTAATTATAAAAACTGAGCAGTAACTATAAAAAATGCACCAAGCATGAAATTAGTTTATAAAATATTATTTATGGATTTTGAAAATCTTAATTTTTAATTATTGCGCGCGCAATGTTTCGTTAGATTTTTACGCAATACAAATTTATATTTAATCTGACTAGAAATTTCGGGATAAAAATATTTCGGATCCCATCAAAATGTGGGAAATTTTATTGAATTCTGTCTTGAACGGTTGGTTGAAATTATTAATCGTTGTCCTAGCTAGAAAATGGGCTGCACTTTTAACAAACTGTAAATGGGTTGTAGTAAATTCCATTAGAATTAAAAAATGGGTTGTACATTCTTACAAATCGCAAATGGGCTATAAGTTCTCTGCCACACACTTGTTGTCGGAGTAATGGGCCACGGGTAGGCCAACCCGAGCCCCATAACCTTTCAAGACATCGGGGCAGGCTGCGCCCCTCAAGACCACAGGGTGAAAAGCCGCCTCCTGGGGAGTCTACGGCAAGGCGGCCGACTGCCCGCTCGCGGCCGAGTCCCAGGGGCGACTTCTAGAGAAGCCGGCTTTGGGGAGTCGGCCGGCGACTCCAACAAACCGTGACCTCATCGAAGGGGACGGGGAAGGGGCGTGGCTACAATGAAGCCCACCCCCCGCCCCTTACCAAGGGCAGGCATGGCTACAGCACGCCGTACTTGGGAAGATCTCCCTGCGGCGTGGCACTGTTGCCCGGCCGGCCCTGACATCAGCACCACTATACTGGGTCCTGCACCCACGACGGCTTGTCTGTACGGCCTGGAGACAGCGGGGCCCACTAGTTAGCGAGACCTCGGGAGACGGCGGGAGAACCGCCAGTCGGACCCGTCGGGAGTCGGCCCGGGGGAGTCGGCCGAGCCATTAATCAAGAAGAGATGGGGAGTGGCCACAGTGATCGCCCGCCAGGCGGCGGGGCTGTTGCCACGACCCCATGACCAAGCTTGCGTAATCAGGAGCACGGCTACAGTAATCAGCAGCCGGCAAGACCCGCCCGCGGCGGACGCGGCCTGTCGGCTCCGTACCAGACCAGTCGGCGGGCCCCAGCAGTCGGCGGAGAAGTCGGAGGTCGGAGGCACTGACGGCTGGGCCTGCGCCCAGTCGAATTACCATTGTACCCCTGGGGGTAGGCCTATATAAACCCCCCAGGGCACCCATGCAAAGGGTTGGATCCCAGTAGTTCTATACCATACCAGATAGAAGGAGAGAGCTAGCCTTGCCCTCTCCTACCACCAGACACAGCTCAAGGAGCAACCGTGTAAACACTTGACCATAGTGATCATGCGGAGACCCCGCAGAGCAGTAGTAGGGGTATTATCTCCCCGGAGAGCCCCGAAGCTGGGTAAGATTCGCCGGCGTGCATGTCTTCGCCTCATCCCGTTTCCAGGCACCGGCGACGTTCTACTCGCCCCCATCATGATAAGCCATCTGTTGGCATATGTCGCACCAAACCCCCAACATTTGGCGCCCACCGTGGGGCATGGTGCACCGCCGTCCAGAGATCTGTTCTGGACGGGAACCCTTTTCCTCCCTGGCGAGCGCAGCCAGCCAGGCACGCCAGACGAAGTTTGCGTCGACGCGCTGCGCGGCGTTGAGATCGCCTGCGCAGCCAGCTCCTTGGCCGAACTTGTCGGTGAGGTCCGCCTCTCCGACGAACCTACATCTGACGCAGGCGCAGGCAGCCCCGAAAACCTCCTCGCGGGCCTCCTCGATCAACTCCACGTTTTCGGCGAGCCTGCCGTAGACTTGGAGTCCGTAGGCTCCACTGACCCAATGCTGGTCGACTCCGATACCGTGTTGATCGACGCGTTCCCCACCAACGTGGTGGTCTATGACGAACCTCTCCCCCACGCGGAGAGTGACGGAAGCACCGTCACTGAGGTGCTGGTCATCAGTCATGACGAGTTCCCTGGAGGAGGGGCGCCCGACTCACTCGGCGCGGCGCTACAAGACCTAGCTGCGCCCATTCCGGAAGTTGCTGACGCAGAGACGTTAGAAGCGCGCCGCCTTCAGCTTGTTGAAGGCGCGAAGAAGCTGGCCAGCATGAGACGCTTGTCAGAAGCTTAGCAGCGGGAGATGGATCGCGCTATTGGTGGCTCGCCGTCCCCGGCAGGGCCCAGCCGCCTTGGCGCGGTTCAGCAGCGCAGCGTAGCCATCGCCAGCCTATTTGGGGCTAGCCGCCCCGTGTATGCCACGCCAGCGAAGAACATCCGAGCCGCCCAGGCAGCGGCGGATGAGCTGGACAATTTCGAGGGCGAAGAGCGCCCCCTCATGATGGAGCAAGTCCAGCGGCTCCTCGACGCGGCCGCCGCGCAGAACGAGGCCGGCTGCCGCATAGAGGCGCCGCAGTGGCCAAATGACGACCCGCACCGAGATCAAGGCGCGACCTCTCGGACGCCGACTGGCGGTGCCCGAGGAAGAAAGGACAAGGAGCTGGCTGTCAGCCACAGTCAGACTCGGATTACCATAGAGCGCGACCGAGACGGCCGCCCGAGAGCAGTGGAACAACGGGACGACTATTCGCCTCCCCCTCCCCGCAAGGAGAGGCGAGTCTCCCCGCCGCCTGTTGACCATCCGACTCTCGGTGACCGCCTTGGCCGCCGAGAGGGAGTTGGAGAGAATGACGCCCGCCACCGGATCGACCGACTTCACCGGTCCCTGGCGCTGGAAGAAGAAGACGAGCTGGGTCCGCCTTGTTTCGGGACGAGCCCTTTCCCAAAGGGTTCACGCTCCCAAGAGACACGCCCAAGTATACCGGCTCCATGAAGCCGGAAGACTGGCTAGTCGACTACTCCACGGCTGTCAGCATAGCAAACGGCAACAAGCGTGTCGCCGTAAAGTGCGTTCCGCTCATGCTCCAGGGCATAGCCCGGACATGGCTGAACAGCCTAAAGCCCCGCAACATCAATAGATGGGTCGACTTCACTGAAGCATTCGTCCGCAACTTCACCAGCATGTACAAGCGTCCTCCCAAGCCTCGTCAGCTCTCCTTGTGCGTGCAAGGTCCTGACGAGTCGACTCGTGACTACCTCACGCGTTGGGCTGAGCTCCGGAACTCCTGCGAGGGCGTGCACGAGGTGCAGGCCATCGAGTACTTCACAGCCGGGTGCCGAGAAGGCACCCTCCTCAAGCACAAGCTCCTCTGCGATGAGCCAGAAACCCTCGACGAGCTGCTGATCAGAGCGGACAAGTACGCTACGGCCGACTCCTCCATGAAGACGGAAATTCAAATCAGCACGACTGGCAAAGTAGCTCCTCATGCTCCAAGAACTCCGGCGGCAGACGCCGGCCGGTGACAACAGCAGGGCGACAACAAGCACAAGGCCCCGCAGCCGGCTTCCAGCAGTCGGTAGGTCGTGGCCGTTGAAGCCCAGCAGCCAGAAGAGCGGCCTCCGCCCAAGAGACAGAAAGGCGGCAAGCCGAACTGGTTGCCGGCCTTCTCCTACGAGCAGACCTTGGATGGACCTTGCAAGTTCCATAGCGGCGCGAAGCCGTCGAATCACACCACCCGGAAGTGCCACTGGCTCACCAGGATCGCCAAGGGAGACGGCCTCCTGCCACCCCCGCCTGCTGGGCAGCCGCCTCTGCCTCCGCCCCAGCAGCCGGCAGTCAGGCCAGTCGGCGCAGTACAAGACGAATACCCTGAAGAGCACGGAGCCTACGTGGTGTTCACCAGTGTGGCTGATGATCAACGCAGCAGGCGGCTACAGCGACAAGAGGTGAATGCAGTAGCCTCAGAGACGCCAGAGTTCATGCAGTGGTCTGAGAGGCCCATCAGCTGGAGCAGGGCTGACCACCCAGAAGTGATGCCGAGTCCGGGCTCCTACGCCTTGGTCCTGGACGCCACCTTTGCCACGGACAAATGGGCCGCGCGTTTCTCACGAGTTCTGATAGATGGGGGCAGCAGCATCAATATCCTGTACAAGGACACCATGGAGAAGTTAGGAATCAAGCAGAGACAGCTTCAGAACAGCCGGACTGTGTTCCACGGCATTGTTCCTGGGCTTTCCTGCTCACCAATCGGCAAGATCCTGATTGACGTCCTCTTTGGTGACAAAGATCACTTCCGAAGAGAGTCTGTTTGGTTTGAGGTAGTGGACCTTGAGAGCCCATACCATGCGCTACTTGGTCGGCCCGCCTTGGCCAAGTTCATGGCGGTCCCCCACTACGCCTACCTCAAGATGAAGATGCCCAGTTCCAGGGGAATTCTGACTGTGGCCGGCGACTACCGGAAGTCGTCCGCTTGCACGACCAAGAGCAGTCGGCTGGCCGAGTCCCTGGTGATTGCAGCCGAGAAGCGACTCCTTGAGCGAGTTGTGGCGATGGCCGGCAAGCAGCCGGAGATATCGCCCGACCTAAAGGAGTCGGAAGCCGAAGGTTCGTTCAAGCCGGCCAAAGAGACAAAGAGGATACCCTTGGATCCGGAGCGCCCAGAGAGGTACGCCGTCGTAGGTGCAAACCTCGACAGCAAATAGGAAGGCGAGCTCGTCGATTTCCTTCGTGAGAATTGGGACATCTTCGCATGGTCTCCCAAGGACATGCCAGGTGTACCGACGGATTTCGCCAAGCACAAGTTACACGTCCGATCTGATGCAAAGCCGGTCAGGCAGCCCCTGCGCCGCTTATCAGAAGAGAAGAGAAGAGTTGTCAGAGAAGAGATAGCCCGACTCCTAGTAGCCGGCTTCATTATGGAAGTTTTCTTCCCGGAGTGGCTGGCAAATCCGGTCCTAGTGCTAAAGAAGAACAAGCAATGGCAAATGTGTATTGACTACACGAGCCTCAACAAGGCCTGCCCCAAGGACCCATTTGATCTACCAAGAATTGACCAGGTGATAGACTCCACAGACGGATGCGAGTTGTTGAGCTTCTTGGATGTATACTCAGGATATCACCAGATCAAGCTGAATCCGGCTGACAAATTGAAGACCGCCTTCATCACGCCGTTTGGAGCATTCTGCTACCTCTCCATGACGTTCGGCTTAAGGAATGCCGGCGCCACCTTTCAACGTTGCATGCAGAAGTGCCTCCTCAAGCAGCTCGGCACGAACGCCCATGTTTATGTGGACGATGTGGTGGTGAAGACGAAAAAGCGAGGAACACTGCTGGAAGACCTCAAGGAGACCTTTGAGAACCTGCGCCGGTTCCAGATCAAGCTCAATCCCGAGAAGTGTGTCTTTGGAGTACCAGCCGGCCAGCTGCTAGGTTTCCTGGTCTCTGAATGCGGCATAGAATGCAACCCAGTAAAAATCAAGGCCATCGAGAGAATGGAGGTACCCAGCCGACTGTTGGATGTGCAGAAGTTCACCGGCTGCTTGGCGTCCATCAGCCGATTCATCAGTCGGCTGGGCGAGAAAGCTCTCCCCTTATACCAACTCATGAACAAGACAACTTTTTTCGAGTGGAACCATAAGGCGAACAAAGCTTTCCACCAGTTGAAGAATATGCTAACTACTCCACCCGTCCTGGCGGCTCCGACTCCCAAGGAACCTATGCTCCTGTACATCGCCGCCACCAGCCGAGTAGTCAGCACAGTCATTGTAGTAGAGCGCAAGGAGGAAGGCAAGGTGCTACCTGTCCAGAGACCAGTATATTACCTGAGCGAGGTACTATTGACCTCCAAGTAGAACTACCCTCACTACCAGAAGATGTGCTATGGCGTGCACTTTGCTTCCAAGAAATTGAAGCCTTACTTTCAAGAGCATCCAATCACAGTGGTCTGCACGGCTCCACTTGCCGAGATCATCCGTAGCCGAGATGCCTCTGGTCGAGTGGCCAAGTGGGCCATAGAGCTGGCTCCTTACACCATCTACTACCAGCCCCACACCGCTATCAAATCACAAGCACTGGTCGACTTCCTCGTCGACTGGGCCGAGACCCAGTACCTGCCTCCAGCGCCTGACTCCACCCATTGGCGGATGCACTTCGACGGCTCCAAGATGCGCACCGGCTTGGGTGCCGTCATCGTCCTCACTTCTCCCAAAGGCGACAAGCTCAAATATGCACTGCAAATCCATTTTGCCACCTCCAACAACATGGCCGAGTACGAGGCGCTCATTCACGGGCTCCGGCTTGCCAAAGAACTTGGCATCCGCCGGATCTTGTGTTATGGCGACTCGGACTGAGTGGTCCAGTAGTCATCTGGCGACTGGGACGCGAAAGACGCAAACATGGTGAGCTACCGTTTCCTCGTGCAGCAACTCAGCGGGTATTTTGAAGGATGCGAGTTCCTCCATGTGCCAAGAAACGACAACGACCAAGCAGACGCCTTGGCATGAATCGGCTCTACCTGCCAAGCAATACCATCTGGCGTCGCCCTTCAACGCCTCCTCAAGCCGTCTGTCAAGCCTTCACCAGAATCAGACTCCATTTTTGTGCCGGCTCCTCCCGAAGACGGTGGATCTGACTCCAGAGCTCCGGCAGTCAGAACGGGGACTTTGGCAGGCGACTCCAAAGCTGCCACAGTCGAGCCCAGCCCGGGGACTGCGGTGACGGACTCAAAGATTCTAGAACTCGGCCCAAGGACCGCGCCAGTCGGCCTGGGGACTTCATCAGCCCAGCAAGCGGCTGTTGACTCCAGCCCGCCGCCTCCCAGGCCAGCCGCCCTTGTCCAAGTTGCAGTTCTGGTAGTCGAAGAAATAGCAGCACCCTCATGGGCCCAGCCCATCCTCAAATTCCTGGTGAACAAAGAGCTACCAACTGATGAGACCTCAGCTCGGGAAGTACAACGCCGGGCGGCAGCGTATACCATAATCAACAGAGAGGTGGTCAGGCGCAGTGTCACTGGTGTCTACCAGCGCTATGTAGAGCCAGAGCAAGGCCAGGCGATCCTCAAAGACATCCATCAAGGCGAATGCGGCCACCATGCGGCTTCAAGAGCACTCGTCGCCAAAGCTTTTCGGCACAGTTTCTTTTGGCCGACTGCCTTGGAAGAGGCCAAGGAGTTGGTCCAAAAATGCAAAGGGTGCCAGAAGTTCAGCTCCAAGCCGCACCAGCCGGCTTCCGCGCTCAAGACCATCCCCATTGCTTGGCCTTTCGCAGTTTGGGGTCTAGACATGGTGGGACCATTCAGGACAGCACGAGGTGGTCTAACTCACCTACTTGTCGCAATGGACAAGTTCACCAAGTGGGTGGAAGTGAAGCCAATTAAGAAACTGAACGGTCCGACTGCCGTGACCTTCATCACCGATATCACAATTCGGTACAGCATACCACATAGCATCATCATCGACAACGGCACAAATTTTGCCAAAGGCGCCTTGGCCCGTTTCTGGGCAACACAGGGCATCCGACTGGACCTAGCGTCCGTCGCCCACCCGCAGTCAAATGGCCAAGTGGAGCGAGCAAACGGCCTCATCCTGTCCGGCATCAAGCCTCGGTTGATTGAGCCTCTGGAGCGCTCGGCTCGCTGCTGGCTCGACGAGCTGCCAGCCGTCCTCTGGAGTCTGCGCACGACTCCAAACAAGTCAACCGGCTTCACGCCCTTCTTCCTCGTCTACGGTGCCGAAGCCGTCATCCCAACGGACATAGACTTCAAGTCCCCACGAGTCACCATGTACACCGAGGAGGAAGCAGAAGAAGCACGACAAGATGGCGTCGATTTGCTGGAAGAGGGCCGGATGTTGGCACTCAGCCGGTCCAGCATCTACCAGCAGAGCCTGCGCCGATACCACAACAGGAAGGTCAGGCCAAGATCTTTCCAAGAAGGCGACCTTGTGCTCCGGCTGATCCAGCGAACAGCCGGCCAGCACAAGCTGTCGCCGCCTTGGGAAGGCCCTTTCATCATCAGCAAAGTACTAGGCAACGATTCCTACTACCTGATCGATGCTCAAAAGCCCCGAGCACGCAAGAGGGACGACTCCGGCAAGGAGACAGAGCGGCCATGGAATGCAAATCTTCTCCGAAGATTTTACAGTTGATGCAGTATGTACCATGCTACCTTTTGTATTAAAGTACCAAGACTTTGGGCCCCCCGAGACGAGCTCGGGGACTGCCCTCTTTTGTCTGTATGATAAAAATTATGCCTACAAGTATGTTACTCTTTGTCATGCCGCTTGGCACCGGGCTCGAAAAGTCGGCCCGGGGACTTGCCGCCTTGCACTATGAAATGCTTCCTGCAGCCGGACAAGTAGTGTGTAACACCTAAGCCATCTTCTGTGAGAAGCCACAGCTCGCAGAGCGACTGTACGGTGGGCAGAGGTAAGGTAGAATGCGTGCTCGCATGAAAAATGGCTAAGGACTCAAAGCGTAAAACATAGCTCAAGACGGCTTCCAGCCTTTCTCGCAAACCGACTCTCAGACAGTCGGATTGTCGTTTTCTATCCAACTTGCTCAAACAATCTTGAAATTGGCTAAGTACTTGCTTTCCCAAAGTAGCCTAGCACTTGATCCAGCAACAGTCCGCAGAGTGGCTGTCCGATTGGCAAGGCAGGCAACTAAGAGAAAGCGGCAAAGGAAAACAACCAAAAGAACAATGAGCAAGAAAAGATAGATATATATAACATAGGCCCTTGGCCGAATTGTCGAGTAGGGGTTCAAAATACACCTCGCGGGTGGAATTGTGCGAATTAACAAGTTCTTCAAAAGACTACTGAAGCAGATAAAACAAAAGACACAGCGGCAGGTTAGGAGGCGGCAGACGGATTCGGGGGGTCGGAGGAGGCGCCAGCGTCAGGCGTCGGGGCGGTCGGCCGGCTAGTCTCAGCTTGATCGCCTCCGGCAGCAGTCAGGACGGTCACACGCAGCTCGTTGCTGGAGGCGTGGTCGGGCTGAGGCTGGCCGTCTGCTCCGTCTTCTGGTGCCTCCGCCTCGCCCTCATCCTCCGCCTCGTCCTCCTCCTCGACGCTGGAGCCAATCACCTCCGCCGAGTCTTCGCCATAGTCTGGGTTCATCCCAAACCACTCCGGCGGTACCTCCTCGCTGTCGTCAGACCGCTCGGGGACGAAGATGCTTGTGTCGGTGTACTCGGCAATCGCTGCAGCACGCTTGACGAGGGCGTCTTCCGCAGCCGCCAGCTCCGGCTGGGCCTCCGACCGAAGCGTGGCCAACCGGTCTAGATCCAGCCCCGGGTACCACGCCTTGACGAACTCCAAGGCCCGGCGCGCTCCAGCCCGGGCCGAAGAGCCCTTCCAGGCCTCGAGGCGACCAGCCGCGACCTCCAACCAGTTGGCCGTCAGGCTGGGGGTGCACGGAGCCTGCATATCCGGCCAAAGGGCGGAAATCGCCTAGGCACCTACGCGCTGAAGCCGGCGCAGCATCCGGTGAGCCGGCCGGAGGCGAGCCTCGATGCTCAAGATGTGCTCATCAAGAGTTCTGGGGGCATCGGCGGTGATCTCCGCGCCCTCCGCCCTCCGACTTTCACGATCGGCCTCGATGGCTTGGATAGCGGCCTGCGACTGCCCAGGGAAGAAGTCTGCAAAAGACACAAAGAAACGAAAAAGCAAGTCAAAAACCAGGAGTCGGCACGATCTAAGTTGGCAGCTCGAAGAAAGAAAATAAAGGGACTCACCATCAACGATGTCTTCAATCTCGTGGAAGCCGGAGGACAGCAGCGCCTCCTTGTCAGACCAGGAGGAGCGCTCGCTCGCGAACTCGGCCAAGAGGGCGGTTTCCGTCTCCTCCGCCTCCCTCTGCGACTTTGCAAGCAGCTCTTTCTGCTCTGCCAACTGAGTGGCCAGCAGATCGCGCTCTGTGGCGAGCCTGCTGCACTCCTCCCCTTTGGCAAGCAGGGCGGAGTTGGCTTCGCTCAGCTCCTGTTGAAGAGCAGCGTTGGCTCCTGAAGGAAAGGAAGAAAGACAACAGTCGTCAATAAAGTAGGTCGCCGGGGAGATCCGGCCCGACAGCTCAGCAGTCGGCTCGAATCTCGGGGACTACAGCCCGCGGGTGCGCTAGCGCGCCCCCATAGAGAAGAAAAAAGAGGGAAGGACTTACTCCGGCTCTCCGCCAAGTCGGCGGTCCGCTTGCCCAACTCTTCAACATTACGGTTGAAGGCAGTGACGCGGAGGTTGTGGTAATCCTGCAACAAGCATTTCAGACAAAGTTAGTACCCAGAAGTTCATCAATTGGAGTTCGGGGCCGCCTGCTCAGCAGCCGGCCCGAAACTCGGGGACTACACCCAGTGGGTGCGCTGGCGCGCCCCCATAGAGAGGAACAAGAAAAACAAAGGCCCAAAGAAAAACCATACCCGGACGGCTGCCCGCGACGCTAGGAACGCCTTGGTGCAACTCTGGAGGGCGTCACCCTCAGCGCGGAGCTTCGCCTGGACGTCCAGGAGCGCCCGATTCAGCGGCCCTGTGCTGCCTCCTTGCACCTACCCAACAAGTGCGGCGCTCGTCACTTCGGCGTCTGGAGCCGCCGAGCTGGCGGTGCCGGCTTCCAGGGGGCGGGGTGCTGAAGTCGCCTTCTCCAGACGATGGCGCGCTGGCGAGCCGACCTGAAGGAGTAGCCTCGCCATGGCCTCGTCTTCGGTCGGCGGCACCGGAGGGTCCGCTGGCTGCTCACCTTGCACGCCTTCAGACGGCGGCGGAGGCCGCGGCGGAACGTTCACGCCCGGAGTAGAGGGCTCGCCGCCTTCCCTCTCCTCGACGAGGTTCTCCCCGCCGGCTTCTCCAGTCCGCCCCGTGAACTCCGGGGGCGGCGGCGCAGAGTTCAGCGGGGTAACAAGCAAGGCCAACTGGTGGCGTGCGGCTTCCTCAGCGTGCTGCTTCGCCGCGGCGGCGACTTCGGCCTCCGCTAGTTTTTTCTTAGCGGAGGCCTCCGCCCTGTCGGCCTCCGCCTTCTCCAGGTGGAGGGCTTCTTCTTCGTTGCGCTTCTCATGCGCATTCTACTCCGTCGCCTCCCGGAGGTCGGCAACGGGGTCTATCCGCCGAGTGGTGGCGGGCGTCTCCGCTGACCCCATGACGGAGGCGGCGGCGACCCGCTCAAGAGAGAGGGGAGCCCTGAAGAAAGAGGGGCGAGCAGAGACTCAGACAAAACACGAAGAAAGAATAAACTTTGAAGACAGAATACTTACGCAGAGACCAACGTCGGCTTCTTCACTTCCTTACGGAAGCGGATGGCCTTCGCGGCTGCCTCGTCCCGCTGGGTCACCCCAGCTGAGCCCTTGGGTTTCTTTGGCTGCCTGGAGCGCCCGACGCGGTGGAAGAGCCCGCGCCCGGCTGGCTGGCTCCTGGCCGATGGCGAGGGGCGACTCCTCCCTCGATGTCGTCTTCACGCCAGTCGGCGAAGGTAGCCGAGGGCCTGAACTCGCCTGTCGTCCCTCCTCCTCCCTTGGCGTCGTCTTCCAGAGCCGCCGCCCCTAGATCGGGGTCGTCGACGTCACTCTTCGCCCGGTCGGTGACGAACTCACGGGCCGGCCCCGAGGTGCCGGCTGGTGGGTGAAGAAGGGGATTCTAACCAAAGCTGACTGATCAGAACAAAACTCGGCAAGAAGAAGACAATCCAAAGAAAGAAAAGAAAGGCGACTCACCACGGGCGGGGGGTTGGCGCGGGAGTATGGCTCCTTGCCGAATTGCCAGTCCTCCGGGAGCCTGCTGTCCGAGAGGTAGTTCACCATAAGGGCCACCTCTTCGTGAGGCATGTCCTTGGTGCACATCCGACTCGGGTCGCGGCCCCCGCTCATCTGGCATATCATGTGAGGGCGGCCTTGGAGTGGGAGAACTCGGCGCGAGACGAAGGCGGCCAGCAGGTCCGGACCAGTCAGACCCTCCGACTGCGCCAACACTCGGAGTCGCGTGATGGCGCCGGCTCCCGCAGGCGTCAGCGACCTGGCCCGGTACGACCAGTTGGGCAGTCTGCCAGCCGGCGGGCCGGCTTTGAAAGCCGGCAGATTGACCCAGTCACCCCTCGTGGCGACGTTCCTGACGTAGAAGTAGGACCTCTGCCACATCTTCACTGACTTCAACAACGAGATGGAGGGGAAGTGGTTGTCTGCTCCTGTCCTTTGCACGGCGATGAAGGCGCCGCACTGAGCCGGCACGCCCGCGGCCTGGGTGCCGAGCTTGGAGAAGAAGAACTCCCCCCAGAGCTCGAGGGTGGGGAGGACTCCGAGGAAGCCTTCGCACAGAGCCACGAAGGCGGACAGCAGAACCATTGTGTTGGGGTGAGGTGGTGCGGCTGGAGGCCGTAGAACTCCATGAACAACCGGAAAAACCTACTCGCCGGCAGCCCCAGCCCGCGCAGGCAGTGCGAGCGGAAGATGACCCGCTCGCCCTCCTATGGGGCGGGGGAAATCTCCCCCACCGGTGCAAGACGCACCTGCACGCGATCTTTGCCGGGAAGCCGACGGGTCCGGCGGAGGAACTCGATATGGTCTTCGTGGACTTCGGAGCCGTCCCAGGTGTCGGAGCGCACTGGGGGAGGCGCGGCAACGGAGGAAGAACTCATTGCGAGCTGTCACCGCAGTGTTCGCCGGAGCCTGGGCGTGCGGCGGAGCGAAGAAGAGAAGAGGAAGCAGGAGAGCGAGGAGCTGCGATGAGGAAGAAAGCAAGGGGTAGTGGGAAGGAGGGGCGCGCGTGCCCCCCTGTTCCCCCTACTTATAGCCCCGTGGGCTGCGAAGCCGAGGGGGTGGACATGGGGATTTACTGCGCCCGCAACCCCACGATCCACGTAAAGTTATTGCGTGCAGTAACTTCACGGGAATCCCAACCGTCCACCGGGGCCGTAGCGGATCCGCTCGGGCGCCGAGGTGCAATAGTGGCAGGCCCCGCCTACGGGCCTGTCCCGTCGCGCGCGTGGGCTGGCAGGACGTCCTGGCCACGTGTCCTCGCGTGACAGGCCAAGAACAGGCGGCAGCCTGGAAGCTTAGCTACCACGCCACTTGAAATCCCGCCGCGACGTTTGAACTACTGAGCAAGTCGGAATTGAGTGAGTCCAAGTTGGGCGAGTCCGACTCCTTCTAGTCAGCCCGCTAGAAGTCAATCAAGACCATGTGTTGAGCACCCGGAAAGAGAAACTGCTGAGGCTTCTCGGCCGATCGTCCGCGGCGCCTCACCAGCTTCGGGGACTACTGTCGGAGTAATGGGCCACGGGTAGGCCAACCCGAGCCCCATAACCTTTCAAGACATCGGGGCAGGCTGCGCCCCTCAAGACCACAGGGCGAAGAGCCGCCTCCTGGGGACTCTACGGCAAGGTGGCCGACTGCCCGCTCACGGCCGAGTCCCAGGGGCGACTTCCAGAGAAGCCGGCTTTGGGGAGTCGGCCGGCGACTCCAACAAACCGTGACCTCATCGAAGGGGACGGGGCAGGGGCGTGGCTACAATGAAGCCCACTCCCCGCCCCTTACCAAGGGCAGGCATGGCTACAGCACGCCGTACTTGGGAAGATCTCCCTGCGGCGTGGCACTGTTACCCGGCCTGCCCTGACATCAGCACCACTATACCGGGTCCTGCACCCACGACGGCTTGTCTGTACGGCCTGGAGGCAGAGGGGCCCACCAGTCAGCGAGACCTCGGGAGAAGGCGGGAGAACCGCCAGTCGGACCCGTAGGGAGTCGGCCGTGCCCTCCCCCGGGGCCCACGCGCCATTAATCAAGAAGAGATGGGGAGTGGCCACAGTGATCGCCCGCCAGGCGGCGGGGCTGTTGCCACAACCCCATGACCAAGCTTGCGTCATCAGGAGCACGGCTACAATAATCAGCAGCCGGCAAGACCCGCCCGCGGCGGACGCGGCCTGTCGGCTCCGTGCCAGACCAGTCGGCGGGGCCCACCAGTCGGCGGGCCCCAGCAGTCAACGGAGAAGTCAGAGGTCGGAGGCACTGACGGCTGGGCCCACGGCTAGTCGAATTACCATTGTACCCCTGGGGGGTAGGCCTATATAAACCCCCAGGGCACCCATGCAAAGGGTTGGATCCCAGTAGTTCTATACCAAACCAGAAAGAAGGAGAGAGCTAGCCTTGCCCTCTCCTACCACCAGACACAGCTCAAGGAGCAACCGTGTAAACACTTGACCATAGTGATCATGCGGAGACCCCGCAGAGCAGCAGTAGGGGTATTATCTCCCCGGAGAGCCCCGAAGCTGGGTAAGATTCGCCGGCGTGCATGTCTTCGCCTCATCCCGTTTCTAGGCACCGGCGATGTTCTACTCGCCCCCACCATGATAAGCCATCCGTTGGCATATGTCGCACCAAACCCTCGACACTTGTGGGCATACTAAGTTGACGCATCCCCTGAAAAAAGAAGTTGACGCGTATGCAAGGCTTTGTCAACTTATTATAGTCAATACACGGTTCTAGCAGTAGTGGCCGTTGGATGTCCATCCAACGGATGCTGTGCTTCTTCTACAATCTCGGATATTCTAGCTTCACCCGCCCAAAAAATGATTCCTCCCCCTAACATCTGGGGTGCACCATTTCGGAAGCTGACCTGTGGGCCTACTAAGTTGACGCGTACCAAGGGCTTTGTCAACTTAGTCAATATGAACGATTCTAGCTACAGTGACCGTATGATGTCCATCCAACGGCCATAGTGCTTTTTCAACCTCTGGTCTTCTTGCTCCGGCCGCCCAAAGCAGCGCCGGTCGTGTCGCCTGCTCCTGCCTCCCGTGGCCGGCTGTGATGTCGCGGAGGCCTCACCGCCCCCTACTACTCCCACCGCTGGCCAGGCCATCCCTACACTCACCCACACCCCCTGTTATTCTGCGGTGACGGCAGCCTCACAACGCAGCCGAACCAGTGAACCCTCGTACTCCTCTCCGCGCGGGCTTCCACTGCCGCGTCTTCCCCGGCTCCGCGTCGTCCCCTTCCTAGGCCTCGCTGCTTGCCGTCGTCCACCGCCCTGGTGCTCTCGGCACGGCATGGTCAACGTGGTCAAGGAATGACTTCCATCGGAAGAGTACTGTACATGGAGAGGCTGACAGCTGAGTCCACGAGAGCCGCAAGGAAGTGCCTCCTTATTACGTGGAAAATAATTATTCCTCCACCTGACAACAGGGACCCACCGGATGGGCGACTGTATTTGGCGAAAAAACATTTCCCCCCTGACTACTGGGACCCACCGGACGGGCCATCGTATTTAACAAAAAAATGTTCCCCCTGCTGTCAGCTCGGACCCACCGGAAGTGCCTCCTTATTACGCACAAAAAAATGAATAGTCCCCCTGCTAGTTGGGACCCACCTTGGTGGGAGGCTGACTTGTGGGCCTACTAAGTTGACGGGGACGGAGTGCTTTGTCAACTTAGTCAATATGAACGATTCTAGCTCCAATGACCGTACAATGTCCATCCAACGGCCGTAGTTGCTTCTTCAACATCTGGTCTTCTTTCTCCAGCCGCCCAAAGTAGTGCTGGTCGTGCCGCATGCTCCTGCCTCCCGTGGTCGGCTATGCTGCCACGGAGGCCTCACCGCCTCCTACTATTCCCACCGCTGGCCAGGCCCTGCGGCGACGGCAGCCTCACACCGCATCCAAACTAGTGTACCCTCGTACTCCTCTCCACGCGGGCTTCCACTGATGCGTCTTCCCCGGCTCCACGTCGTCCCCTTCCTAGGCCTCGCCGCTCGCCGTCATCCACCGCCCTGGTGCTCTCGATGCGGCGTGGTCAACGTGGTCAAGGAACGACTTCCATCAGAAGAGTACTATACGTGGAGAGGCCGACAGCTGGGTCCACGGCGGGCCGCAAGGAAGTGCCTCCTTATTACGCGCAAAATAATTATTCCTCCACCTGACAACAGGGACTAACCGGACGGGCCACCATATTTCATGAAAAAAAAACGTTTCCCCCTAACTGCTAGGACCCACCAGCTACATCTTCGCACGCAAGGAAGTGTGTCTGGGCAAAAAAATGATTCGCCCCCCTGACTGCTGGGACCCACCAGCTACATCTTCGCAGGCAAGGAAGTGTCTGACAGTCGGGACCCACCTGGTCGAAGCGTACATAGCATTGTCATTCTGGTCATGAACGTGTACATACATACTGGTCGATGTAGAGGCGCGCACGTAGCATGTACACGTACGTACAGCGGCCAGTGTGCAAGAAAGAAAATACAACCATGTACGTACATACGGGCAGGGTCTCGAACGCCTACTCGCGCATACGTATGGCCAGGGCTCGTGTACATGGCTGGGTTGGAACGGAGAAACAGCGTCGTCGTCGTGTTCATGTGGAGCCAACCGCTTGGGTCGGAACGGAATGCGTCGTCGTGTTCATTGGGAGGGCTTGGACGGAACAGCCGATGGAAACAAGGCCTGGTGTACCGCAGAATAGAGGAAACGGCCTTGTGTTCGACCGGCCATGGTCAAAATGGGATCCTGTTCATCGGGAGGGGTCTGGCATACCGCAAAATGAAGGAACGGACCTCCTACGGTCGAAACGGGGGTCCTGTTGATCGGGAGGGGTGTGGCGTACCGCAAAACGGAGGAAACGGACTTGTGTTGGAGCGCTACAGTTGAAACGGGGGTCCTATTCATCGGGAGGGGTGTGGTGTACCGCAAAATGGGACTCCACGGGATACTGGTCATCTCCATCGTCGACCCCCTCCAGCCTCCACGGGCTACTATTCATCCACCGTTGACCTCCTCCAGCCTCCACCTGCGACTATTCATCCACGGGCTCCTGTTCATCTAGCCTCCACCGCACGCTACTCCACCGGCTACTGTTCAACACGCCCTCTCCACGGGATCATGTTCAACCACCCCTCCATGGGCTACTGTTCATCCAGCCCTCCACCGGCTACTATTCATCCAGCCCTCCACGGGGTGGTCCTGTTCATCCAGCCCTCCACAGGGTCCTGTTAATCCAGCCCCAACCGGCTCGATCGATCGGGGTCCTGTTCATCCAGAGGCAACACCACAGGGTCCTGTTCATCCACCCCTACCGGGAACTGTTCATCCAAACCCCCAGCAACGCTCACTGTTCATCCAGAGGCAACACCATGGGGTCTTGTTCATCCACCCTCATCGGGAACTGTTCATCCAAACCCCCCAGCAACGCTCACTGTTCATCCAGAGGCAGCATCGATCAGCTTCAGTTAGCAGTAGTAGTGAAGGAATCGCTCGATCGGAGTTAATAGCCATTGATCGATCGCTCGAGTTCAATAATGCGTAGCCTGCAGTGCAATCGCTCGGGTTCAATTAGAGCCCAACGCCTCGCTCGGGTTCAGTTAGAGCCCAACGCCTCTCACCCACTTGCGTGCGTTTACGAGAGAAACGTGCATCGCTCGGCCCCGACCACCCACCGTAATCGGGAACACCTCGATATTTTCCTTGCCCTCGCTTCTACCACGGTTTTTTCCGTCATGGACGGCCCAAAGAATGTCATGCAGCTGCATCTCCGGACCGCCCAGGACGAAAAGCCCATTTTCTGTCATAGAAGTAGGAGCCCACCACATCTATGATGATACCGGGTTTTGTCACAATTATCGTCATAGAAGTGTCATAAGTATGATAGAAAAAAAATTGTTTGGCCCAAAATGTCACGGATGTGTCTTTTTTTTGTGGTGGTAGAAGACGATAGAGTGGCAGTGCCTTTTCTCCCAATCTGGAGATAAAGCGGCTTACAGCTGCCATGCAACCCGCGAGTTTTTGGACTTGTTTAAGGTCTGTTGGCGTAGCCAATTGTGACAGAGCTTGGATTTTGGCTGGATTTGCTTCAATTCCTCTATTGGAAATGATGAAGCCCAGCAGCTTTCCGATGGGGACGCCAAAAACACATTTTTCCGGATTGAGCATAATGTCATATGCGCGGAGGTTGTCAAATGTGAGGCGTAGATTGTCTATTAGTGTTTCGACGTGCCTTGTCTTGATTATGACATCATCCACATAGGCTTCAACTATCTTTCCAATCTGTTTCCCCAGGCATGTTTGGATCATGCGTTGATAAGTGGCGCCGGCGTTCTTAAGTCCGAAGGGCATGGTGTTGAAGCAGAATGGCCCATATGGGGTGATGAATGCTGTTGCAGCTTGATCGGACTCCTTCATCTTAATTTGATGGTATCTGGAATATGCGTCAAGGAAGCATAATGAGTCGTGTCCTGCGGTAGCATCAATGATCTGGTCAATGCAGGGGAGGGGGAAGGGATCCTTAGGGCAAGCCTTGTTGAGGTCTTTGAAATTGATGCACAGGCGCCAGGACTTGTCCTTCTTTGGCGCCATCACCAGGTTTGCCAGCCAGTCTGGATGTTTTATTTCTCTAATGAATCCTGCCTCGATTAGCTTGGCTAGCTCCTCCCCCATAGCTTGACGTTTGGGTTCGGAAAAGCGCCGCAGTGTTTGCTTGACCGGTTTATATCCCTTCAGTATATTGAGGCTGTGTTCGGCCAATACGTCTGGGATTCCTGGCATATCAGAAGGGTGCAGGCGAATATATCCCAATTCTCGCACAGGAACTATCATAGCGCGGCGTCAACCGTTGGGTCTACTTGTGCTCCAATGGATGCTGTCTTCTTGGGGTCCGTTGGATGGACTTGGAATTTGACTATTTCTTCTGCTGGTTTGAAGGAGGTGGATTTGGGTCATTTTTCTAGGACCACATCATCCCTGTCTACCGTGGAGCGTAGCACGGTTAATTCTTCGGCCGCGAGGGCTTCAGATAATGCCTCAAGGGCCAGGGATGCGGTTTTATTCTCGGCGTGTAGTGCTATGTCCGGATCACTAGCTAGAGTGAGTATACCGTTGGGCCCAGGCATCATAAGCTTCATGTATCCATAATGGGGTACCGCTTGGAAGCGCGTAAATGCATCTCGCCCTAAGAGGGCGTGCTATCTGCTGTTGAAAGGGGCCACTTGGAAGGTTATTTCTTCGGACTGATAGTTCTTCGGTGTGCCGAATACCACATCGAGTGTGATTTTTCCCGCACACCATGCCTCCTGATACGGAATGATTCCTCAGAAGGTCGTGTTGCTTTGCTCGATGCGGCTCCTGTCTATTTCCATTTTTGTATTGTATCCTCATAGATGAGGTTTAGTCAGCTGCCGCCGTCCATGAGAACCTTGGTGAGCCGAAAGCCGTCCACAATTGGGCTGAGGACCAAGGCGGCTGGTGGTCAGACTGTCCTGTATTTTGGCTCGTTGCCAGTATTAAAGGTTATTGTCGTGCCGTTCCAAGGGTTTATTGTTGCAATCTGGCAGACTTCAGCAAGTTTGCGGAGTGCCCTTTTGCGCCTATTGTTTGAGGCGAATGTCAGATCACGGGTTCCGGCAAAATCCTTAAGGTTCGAACTCTGGGGTGCACACGAAGATCTCCCCCCTACCAATCCACATCCTAGCTTGGCTAAGATCTTACGGACTAACTCGACGAACTAGCAACACAAAGGACACAAGATTTATACTGGTTCGGGCCACCGTTGTGGTGTAATACCCTACTCCAGTGTGGCAGTGGTGGATTGCCTCTCGGGCCGAGGATGAACAGTACAAAGGGAAGAACAACCTCCTGAGGTTGAGGTGTTCTTGTGCTAGGCGAACTTGTGTGTGTTCTGGTCTCTCTCGATCTCACCTCCCTAGCTACGGTGGTGGCTAGTCCTATTTATAGAGGCCCTGGTCCTCTCCCCAAATATTGAGCAGGAAGGGAGCCAACAACAGCCAAGTTGAAAGGGGACAGCTAGTACAGCTTATCCTGACAAAAGTGGTCTTCGCGTGCCAAAGGCTCTGGTGGTGACCCCGTCCTGGGCTCCACGGTGACCTCGGTCTTGCTGTCCTTCTGGTCTTGGTCTTGTTGCACTGATATGGAAACCTTTTCTTGATGCCTCGGTACTCCGCGCATGCGCCTGCTTCCTTAGCACCGAAGAGGAAACAAGGACACTGCGCGTGCTGGCTCCCGCCTGGCGCCCACCTGGCCTTGGTCGTCATGGCTCACGTCACTAGAACCTCACGAGGTTTGCCTGGCCTTGAACTCTCCGCCCCTCGCGAGCCAGCCTGGTGAGGCCGCTCCTGAGGAGGTCGTGTGTCGTCTGCCTCGCGAGGCTTGGCCCCTCTCAAGGGTCTTGAATGCCTTGTTGATGAAGATGGGCCGTACAGACCTGCTAGCAAAGCCACGTCATGGGCCGCAGGTAGGCAAGTCTCGGGGGGGCGTTCCTAGAATGCCGACAGTAGCCCCTGGGCCCAAGGCGCGCTCGGGTTGGCTTCGAGGCGAAGCCAAAGGTCAAGTGCGAAGCGCCGCGGGCCCCAACACCCTGTGGCCTTGGTCGACGCATGGTGGTTGATTGGGCGTGGGCGTCTCTGCTTCCCCACGCTGCCTCGACAACTGCCTGACTTGACAAGTAGGCCGGTGTGGCAGCGCTTGCCTTCACTGCTTTCCTTCATCTTGCTCAGATCCCCTTTCTTGCGCCCTGCCTCCAAAATTCTCCAGATCTGCTCCCATCCTTTCCTGCATCGGCGACCAATGGCGCCCCGGAGGGTCAAGCCCGCCTCGTCGCCGGCTTGGTATGAACCTGCTCTTGACTTGCCCAACGTCTCGGAGAAGAGCCTCGCCGCCACGCGCTTGCTGATGGCGGGGGAGAGCAATGAAAGGGGGAAGACGGAGCTCCGGGTTGCCTCCGACGTGCCGGAACCCGAGGAGAGCACGTTCTTCCCCTTCTTCATGAGCAGTATCGCCGCCGGGTTGGTTCCTCCCTTCTTCGATTTCTTCTATGAGGTCCTCGGCCACTACGGGCTGTAGGCGTTGCATCTCCATCCCAACTCCATCCTTCTCTTGTCCATCTTCACCTACTATTGTGAGGCATATCTGGGCGTGGTGCCATCCGTGGCTCTGCTGCGCCACTTCTTCTTCCTCCGCGCCAGCGAGGGCCATATCTCTGGGTGTGCCAATTTCATCACGGCCGGCAAGGCCAACTCGATCTCAAACACCGGGAAGAAGGCAGGCAACCTCAGGGCCAAATGGGTCATGATGGGTGCCAAGTGCGTCCACCCGCGCTTGGCGTTGCCGACGGAAAGGCCCCAGTCCGACAAGGGGTGGTCCTACACGAAGCTCACTGATGAGTGGGCGACGTTGGTGCTGGAACAGATGAAGTACGGCCTGAAGCCTGGCAACGCAAAGGTGGCGAAGATTACAGGGGCCATGCTCCTGAGGGAATTCCTGGCGCTGCGCGTGGCCCCGCTTCAAGCCCGCACGCGCCCCTTGTGGGAACTTGGGGATGAGGAGGACAAGGTTCGCTTGAGCAGCCTTGTCCGATGAGGAGCTGACCGCAGCTCTCCGCCTCCTGGTTGGGGACGATCAGGAGTATCCACCGAATTTCTTTACTCCCTTGTTCCGCCACAAGGACGGGGCGCTGATCATGGCCTCCAAGCTGACCTTTGACGGGCGTGGGCTGGTGCCGCCGACGCTCACCGGGGCCCTTGTGGCGTCGATGTCGGTGGAGTTGTCTTCTGGTGAGTCCCGCGGGGAGGAAGAAGAGGAGGAGGAAGACTCGGAGGTGACCCCCGAAGGGACAGGGGAGACCTCCCCCCTGAGTAAGGTTGACATCATCCGCGCCTTTCCCGACGATGACGAGGTCGGCGCTCCCCAGGAGAAGGAGGAACTGGCCGTGATCCCGACGAGGAGCAGGTCGGCGCTGATCTCCCGAGATTCTGCTGCTGCTCCAGTGCTGGCTGGAGCTGCTTCCGGCTCAACTGCTGCTCCTTCTTCAGCTTCTAGGGCTGGTGCACCCGCGCCTCCAGTCACGAAGCTCTCAGGCTGCAAGCTCACCAAGCAGAAGGTGGACTACGTTGTTGTGGACCAGTAAGTGCCCCGTCTTGCCTTGTTCCTGCTGTTGATGCTTGTTTCCGACTCTCTTTCCTTGTTGTGTAACCAGGCTGTCGTCTACGACAAAGAGGAGAAGGGAGAGCGAGGTGGTGCCTCCCCTCTCTGTGAGCAAAGGTGGGGATGGTGCTCGTGCTTCTCCAGCCCAGCCATCTTCGCGATGCCCGGTGGAGCATCCTCGGGAGGAATCGGCCCCCGAAGCTCCGCTGGCTCAGGGGCTGCCGGCGTCCGGCTCGGGTGCTGAGGTCCAAGAGGCTCAGGAGCCTCCTGCCTCTCAGGCCATGGTGACGACGCCTCTTCCTCCTCCCGCGCCATTATTCCTAGGTTCTTCTGCCTCTTCTGCTGTCTTGGAGCGTGCCCTTTTGGAGATGGCCCAGCTGCGGGAAGATCTCCAGGAGGAGGAAACGAAAGCCCAGGAGGACGCCATGAAGGACCGCGACGCCGAGCTAGGGGAGCTGGCGAAGGTGCAGGCCGCGGAGCGCAGCCGACTGGAGGAGTTGGAGCGGAATGCGAGGGCGAAGGAGGCTGATCTTAATGCCAAGGTAAAGGTCCTGGTTGAAGACCGCGTGGCCTTCTCGCTCCTCGATGAGAGGTCCTGCGTGGCGCTGAAGTCACTGTACGAGAAGGGCTTGGAGAGGCCGCTGACCACCAACGAGGATGGCCCTGCTTAGCTGCTTCCCTTCTTGGTGAAGGCTCTCGAGGAAGTCGTGGAGGGCATCGGTCCCATGGTGGAGGTAGAGGCTCGCGTCCTTTCCTCAGCCGCGCTGACGCGGGTCTTCAGCCACCTGCACCTTCATGACCCCATCGCTCGTCTTGACGAGCTGCTGGAGCCTGTAGCTGATGAACACTGCGCGGCTGCCGCCGCAGCCGTGAATGGTCAAGTGGATGCCCTGCTGAAGAATTTCGACGCCTTCGCCCCTGCGCCCTCGACCGATGATGCAGGTGAAGGCGACGCTACCTAGGAGGGGGCACCTCTTGCAGGTGCTGGCGGTGTCCAGGGGTAACCTGCGGCTGCTTTTCTGTTTCATTCCTGCAACATGCACCATGCCTCGTGGAGGCATTAAACTCGTGCTTGATATTGTGAGAACAATATGTCTTGTAATATTTGCTTTGAGATTTTGCGATTTTCTTCCTATTTGCTTTGTGTTCTGCGTCGGCAGAGCCCGACCCCGCGCATACCTCAACCGCCATTGGGCCGACTGGAAACCAGGATGGACCAAGGAGTGAGGGGCTACGTGACCAGTTAGGCTCCTGAGTCGCGATGCTCAGGAGTCCCCCTTGACGCGCAAACTGCTTATAGGAAGGATACGCGTGGATAGGTTAATGTTCTACGTCGGCAGAGCACGGCCCCGCGGATACCTCAACCGCCGTTGGGCCGACCGGAAACCAGGACGGACCAAGGAGTGAGGGGCTACGTGACCAATTAGGCTCCTGAGTCGTGATGCTCAAGAGTCCCCCTTGACGTGCAAACATTCTCCATATATTTTCCCTCGCCAAGGCTCGGCTCGGGAGGGGTGAGCGATGACCAGGTCCTGGGGACCTGGTTGGGTGGCGTACGCTTGGGCGTGACCCGAGCGCAACCCCCGTGCCCAGCCCCCTCGCATGGCTCTCCCGAGGGGAGGCATTGCGGTGAGGACGGACACTGAGCTCTGGGGCTCCCTGAGGTTGGTACGGTCGTGAGGCCGCCCTCAGTTGTTTATCACCAGTGCGGAGCATAGTGCTTCCGCTTGTGCACGGGCATAGCCGCTCCTCGGCAGTGTCGACGGCCAGCGCGGAGCATGGTGCTTCCACTGGTGCGTGGGTGGGGGACTCCCTACTGCGGAGAGCCCCTGGGGCGTGTACAGCCCCGCCCTGATACGTGGCTTGCACGGCAGGGCTAGACGAGGTGTATCTGGGCACTCATGAGCCATCGTGGGACTCACGAGGCCCTACCTCAAGGCGGGTTGCGCCTGGTCTTGGTTCTGGTTTGCTGTGTTGGTCCTGTGAGGTGGTTAAACAACCTGCGCCGAACGAATCCCCTGAGGTCATCGCGTGATAAGGCCAAGCACCAATGGCCCCAGGAGGTGACGTGAACGGGGCCAGCCCGCCAGACAGAGCTCAGCCGCTAAATTTATCGACGCTGCAGGGACGGGCCCGAGCACAGACGTTGTGCTTAACTTACTCACGCGAAGGGTCCTGAAGAAAGACGGTCAGCGCGCGGCTCCCATGGTGGGCGACAATCAAGCAGGTGATAGTCATAGATAGATTAAGCATGAAAGGCAACCTAGCTCAAGTAAATGCCGGGAAGATTCATGCCACTGGGTCAGGCCCGAGCGGCTTGGGGATGATGCAGCCCGAGGGGCGCCCCCAACAAGGTTAGGTAAAGACATAAAAAGGGATACATGCCACAGGGACGGACCCACGCAGCCTGGGAATGATGCAGCCCTGGGGGCGCTCCCAGCTGAATGAACTTGGAAAATGTCACCTGGTTCTGTTGATGAAGGAAAGTTGGGGCAGCTGAAGGTATGCGGCGAAGGGGCTACTCCTTATGAGCCACCGGGGCCCTGAGCCTCGGGAGGATCTGGGGGTCCAGGGGGTTCCTTGAGGACCGTCTTGATCTCCGTCAGCACAGCATGGTGCCTGGCCTCCTGAGCCGCCAGGATGCTCTGCAGGTTGCGCTGATAGGCGGTCGCCGCGCTCGGCAGGCCAAAAGGCATGCGAACGTATCTGTGAGGTGGGCCCTCGCAGTGTCCCATGCGCGAAGGCTAGAAAAGCTCCTGAAAGGCGGCCTGGTTGAGCCCTGGGACATCGATGCAGACACGTAGCCCAGTTCTTGAGTGGTCTTGGTGATGAACTCTTGAACGGTGGGCACTCCTTGCCCTGTGTTCTCCTAAGGGAAACGTGCCGCGAAGCACGCCTCCAAGTGGTGCCCAAGCAACTCCCTCGTGATGTTGGCAAAGTCTGAGGCCCTCTACAAGAGAGCCCCCGAGCCCTGCCCGAGAGGGGCACCTGGCACGCTTTCCTATGCGATGGAGGGAGGCGCCCCAGGCGCGGGCGCCGATCCTGACGAGGCGTCACTTGCCTGAGGCCCTGGGTGGCACAACTGCTTCTTCTTCTCGGGGGTGGCCTCAGGAGGGCGCTCGCCCTGGCTGTCGGGGTCGTTGATTGCTGCAGCTTGGAAGGCACGCTCGAGGGAGCACATCGAGTATATTTCCTCGCATGGGACTGTGATGATTCCGCCGCTTCCCGGCATCTTGAGGACATTGTAGCCGTGATGAGTCACCGCCATGAACTTGGCCAGGGCTGGATACCCGAGGATGGCGTTGTATGGCAGGCAGATGTAGGCGACGTCGAAGTCGATGAGTTTGGTGCATTAGTTGTTGTGTTCTCTGAAGGTAACAGGGAGGCGGACCTGCTCGATCGGGGTAGTAGAGCCGTCGGTCACTCCTGAGAAAGGCTTGGTAGGCTGAAGCTGGTCATATGGCACTTGGAGGTTGTCGAACGTGTTGACGGACATGACATTGAGCCCTGCGCCACCATCAATGAGGGTCTTGGTAACTTGCACGTTGCTGATGACTGGTGAACAAAGCATTGGGAGGACGCCTGTAGTAGCTGCGCACTTGAGCTGATTTGTCGAACTGAACGTGATGGGGCACTTGGACCATCTGAGCGGGCGTGTGGCCTCGAGCTTGGGGAGGACTGCATTCACCTCATGAGCAAACTGTTTGAAGATACGCTGCAAGGCTGGGGCTTGAGCTCCGCCCAAGATGCAGGCAATAGCGTGCGGCTCCTAGAAGCCCCCAGCCTCCTCGCCTTGATGGCGGTAGTGGAGGAAGGCCAGCGTTTCCTTGAGGACAATACTCACGAGGCTGGTCCACCCTGGCGCCCTCACGAGGCTGATCCTGCCAGCGGTCCTCACAAGGCCGGTCGCGCCACTCCTAGCGCGGGCCACAGTCGTCCCAGCATCCGCCACGACATCCTCCCCCTCGGCCGTAGCCCCGGTCGCTGCGCTCGGGGCGTCGACCAAAGCGTCCGTCCCGAATGGCTCTGTTCTCTTGATTGTCGATGGTGTTGTGGGTATGCAGGTTATGGAAGGCGCAGAACGGTCGGCTGCTCTCGGATGACTCAGGCTGGTCTCTGCCGCGCTTGGTGTCCGGTTCCGCCGTGAGCACGTGATACGTCTCCAATGTATCTATAATTTTTGATTAGTCCATGCTATATTATCTACTGTTTTGGACATTACTGGGCTTTATTATCCACTTTTATATTATTTTTTGGGACTAACCTATTAACCGGAGGCCCAGCCCAGAATTGTTGTTTTTTGCCTGTTTTAGGGTTTCGAAGAAAAGGAATATCAAAAGGAGTCCAAACGGAATGAAACCTTCGGGATCGTTATTTTCTCAACAAACAAGACCCGGGAGACTTGGACCCTACGTCAAGACACAAAAGAGGAGACCACGAGGTAGGGGGCGCGCCCACCCCCACCAGGCGCGCCCTCCACCCTCATGGGCCCCCTGTTGCTCCACCGACATACTCCTTCCTCCTATATATACCTACGTACCCCCGAATGATCAGATACGGAGCCAAAACCCTAATTCCACTGCCGCAACTTTCTGTATCCACGAGATCCCATCTTGTGGCCTGTTCCGGAGCTCCGTTGGAGGGGGCATCGATCACGGAGGGCTTCTAAATCAACACCTTAGCCCCTCCGATGAAGTGTGAGTAGTTTACCTCAGACCTACGGGTCCATAGTTATTAGCTAGATGGCTTCTTCTCTCTTTTTGGATCTCAATACAATGTTCTCCCCCTCTCTTGTGGAGAACTATCCAATGTAATCTTCTTTTTGCGGTGTGTTTGTTGAGACCAATGAATTGTGGGTTTATGATCAAGTCTATCTATGAATAATATTTGAATCTTCTCTGAATTCTTTTATGTATGATTGGTTATCTTTGCAAGTCTCTTTGAATTATCAGTTTGGTTTGGCCTACTAGATTGATCTTTCTTGCAATGGGAGAAGTGCTTAGCTTTGGGTTCAATCTTGCGGTGTCCTTTCCCAGTGACAGTAGGGGCAGCAAGGCACGTATTGTATTGTTGCCATCGAGGATAACAAGATGGGTTTTTCATCATATTGCATGAGTCTATCCCTCTACATCATGTCATCTTGCTTAAGGCATTACTCTGTTTTTAACTTAATACTCTAGATGCATGCTGGATAGTGGTCGATGAGTGGAGTAATAGTAGTAGATGCAGGCAGGAGTCGGTCTACTTGTTTCGGACGTGATCCCTATATACATGATAATAACTAGATATTATCATAACTATGCTCAATTCTGTCAATTGCTCAATAGTAATTTGTTCACCCACCATAGAATACTTATGCTCTCGAGAGAAGCCACTAGTGAAACCTATGGCCCCCGGGTCTATCTTTATCATATTAATCTCCTACTACTTAGTTATTTCCTTTGCTTTTTACTTTACCTTTATTTTACTTTGCATCTTTATCCCAAAAATACCAAAAATATTATCTTATCATATCTATCAGATCTCACTCTCGTAAGTGGCCGTGTAGGGATTGACAACCCCTATTCGCGTTGGTTGCGAGGATTTATTTGTTTTGTGTAGGTACAAGGGACTTGCGCGTAGCCTCCTACTGGATTGATACCTTGGTTCTCAAAAACTGAGGGAAATACTTACGCTACTTTGCTACATCATCCCTTCCTCTTCGGGGAAAACCAACGCATTGCTCAAGAGGTAGCAGCACAGCTGCTCCCTTGCACTTCACGTCCTTGGCCTTGGCTTTCTTCTCCTCCGGGTCCGTAGCCGGGAGCTCGAGGGAGAGGCGCCCTTCCTCAGCTCTGGCGCACTTGGTCGCCAGGTTGAACAACTCCAGAGACGTGCACAGCTCCTCGTGGATAGCGAGCTCCTCCTTCATCTTGACGTCACGAACACCATCAGAGAACGCGGAGATGATGGCCTCGTCCGTCACCTTGGGATCTTGAGACGAACATTGTTGAAGCACTGGATGTACTTCTAGAGGGTCTCTCCTGGTTGTTGCTTGACGCGGCACAGGTCACCCACGACCGGGGGGCGGTCGCAAGTGCCCTGGAAGCTGGCGACAAAGCGGTCGCGCATCTCTTCCCAGGAGGAGATCGAGCCTGGAGGTAGCTTTAGGAGCCAGGAGCGGTGTAACACCCACGATGCGGCTATATCTCCCACGTGTCGGAGCACGACTTAGAGGCGTAACCGCATTGTAGGCAATGTCGCAAGAAGGGTAATCTTTACACATCCCATGTACTGAATAAGAAAAGAGATACAT
This sequence comes from Triticum urartu, assembly GCF_056163025.1. Lineage (NCBI taxonomy): Eukaryota > Viridiplantae > Streptophyta > Magnoliopsida > Poales > Poaceae > Triticum > Triticum urartu. The sequence goes on from NC_141873.1 coordinate 83,985,459, forward strand.
GGTTGGATTACAATCGCCACTTCAAAAAATACATAAATATAGCATTACAATCATCCATATACACTCAAGGTCCGACTACGGAACCAAAATAAAGACAACCCCAAATGCATAATGTCCCCGATCGCCCCAACTAGGCTCCACTACTGATCATCTGGAAAGGAAACGTAGTATCGTCCTGAGTCCTCATCGAACTCCCACTTGAGCTCAGTCGTATCTCCTGGAACGGTATCATTGTTCCCTGCATCTGGTTTTGGAAGTAATCTGTGAGTCATGGGGACTCAGAAATATGACACCCTCGCGATCAAGACTATTTAAGCTTATAGGTAGGGAAAAGGTATGAGGTGGAGCTGCAGCAAGCACTAGCATAAATGGTGGCTAACATACGCAAATGAGAGCGAGAAGAGAAGGCAAGGCACGGTCGGGAAACTATGATCAAGAATTGATCCTAGAAATACTTACGTACAAGCATAACTCAAGACCGTGTTCTCTTCCCAGACTCCGCCGAAAAGAGACCATCACGGCTACACACGCTGTTGATCCATTTTTAATTAAGTTAAGTTTCAGGTTTTCAACAACCGGACATTAACAAATTCCCATCTACCCATAACCGCGGGCACAGCTTTCGAAAGTTCAAAACCCTGCAGGGGTGTCCCAACTTAGCCCATCACAAGCTCTCACAGTCAACGAAGGATATTCCTTCTACCAGGACGGCCCGATCAGACTCGGAATCCCGGTTACAAGACATCTCGACAATGGTAAAACTAAACCAGCAAAGCCGCCCGAATGTGCCGACAAATCCCGATAGGAGCTGTACATAACTCGTTCTCTGGGCACACCGGATGAGCCAGACGTCGGGTTGGCATAGACCCTGGTTGCCCAGGGGGCGCCAGACATCGCTCAGTTTGGACCAACACTTAGAGAAGCACTAGCCCGGGGGGGTTAAAAAATAAAGATGACCCTTGAGTCCGCGAAACCCAAGGGAAAAGGGCTAGGTGGAAAATGGTAAAACCAAGGTTGGGCCCTGCTGGAGGAGTTTTATTCAAGGCGAACTGTCAAGGGGTTCCCATTATAACCCAACCGTGTAAGGAATGCAAAATCAAGGAACATAACACTGGTATGACAGAAACTAGGGCGGCAAGAGTGGAACAAAACACCAGGCATAAGGCCGAGCCTTCCACCCTTTACCAAGTTTATAGATGCATTAAAGTAGACAAGATATAATAGTGATATACCAACAATAAACATGTTCCAACAAGGAACAAACTCCAATCTTCACCTGCAACTGACAACGCTATAAGAGGGGCTGAGCAAAGCGGTAACATAGCCAAACAACGGTTTGCTAGGACAAGGTGGGTTAGAGGTTTGACATGGCAATATGGGAGGCATGATAAAGCATGTGGTAGGTATCGTATCATAGGCATAGCAATAGAGCGAGCAACTAGCAAGCAAGGATAGAAGTGATTTCGAGGGTATGGTCATCTTGCCTGCAAAGTTCTCCGGGTTGACGTAAGCTTGATCCTCGTAAACATTCTCAATGGGTTCCTCGATCACGTACTCGTCTCCCGGCTCTACCCAAAGCAAGAACACAAGCAAAGGGAGACACAATCAACCACGGTGCAATGCGCAAGCAACATGATGCAAAACATGTCATGATATGCGGGATGTGATATGTAATGCATATGCATGCTTCGGAAAGGAAAGATTTGAACCAGGCCTCAACTTGGAAAATCAAGAGTGCTGCTGGAAATATGAGTTGATTTCGGTCGAAATCGATATAAAGATCACCGGAATCGGATGCACGGTTTGCAAATGACAAGCAAAACAAATATGGCACCGATCTGCGATTAACAGCACGAGGCCATCTAAATGCATCAAGACCAACAAGCTACTGCACTCTAACAGAACAACAAATCACATGGCAGTGATCCACTCAAGATGCTTGACAAAAGATGAACACTGAGCTACGGCTAGTTCACACAATAGCAGGTTCAAACAAGCATGGCAAAAGTGCAAAAGATATCAGGTTCACAGACTTAGTGAAAATAACATGTCAGGATTTAACATCAGGAAGCAATGTTTAGATCAAGATAACAACATGCTACAGGAACATATCATGGCAAAGCAAGGCATGGCATGAAGCTACCCAAAGCATATAACAGAAGTCCCTTACTGACCTTTAGCCAAAAGGGATCAGAAAAGACAATGGCAACCATGTGAACATAGCAAGTTTCGTTAACAGATTCAGACTTAGCAGAAAACTGGAACATGGCAAAAACAGAATTACATAGGCATGTTTACGAGCTCAATGCACTCACCACAAGGCATTGCATGACAATCTAAGCATACACCCAGCAAGTAGACATGATAAATAAGCTAACCATGGTGAGAACACTCCCATAGCATGCATGGATCAACTACAACAACCTCGGCAAAATTGATTAACACGTAAACAATCTGCCAGGAACAGTTTATAGCAAACGTAGAGCAAGATTGAGTCATGCTAGGGTGCTCCATAATTGCAAACAAAGACATGGATAGATAGAGCACAACAATATCTCAAAATCATCCTTACTGAACATGCTCAAAAGAGGCATGGATCACTCTATAGCAACATGAATACATGGCATAAAAATAACATCAGGGAAATGACTTAGAAGAATTCTAAGTCCCTGAAATCAGCAACATCACGAGAGCTACTTTGCATGCTTCTGCTAGTCACCACAGAGATCACAAAAATACATGGAATACACCCCTGTAAAGATGGCATGACATATAACAAAACACATGTAGGGCACAAGTTCATAGGAGGCACACATTACACATGGAAAAAATGACAAATGTCCATAATCTGATAAGAATCTGAAACTAACATTACATAGCACTCTTGCAACAGCATTTAGGGCATCAATATGAACTCAAATGAACATGGTGCAATGGGATGAAATGAAGTGCACAACCAGACGAACAATTTGATATGCTACACGCGCGAAACGGAGCTACGAATGCAAAGTTATGATGTGATGAAGTTGCCTAAAAAATATGCAAAACTGGGGACTTAGTGAGGGGAAAAGGTCAACCCTAGGGTTCGTCTCAGATCCAGATCGGCACACGAACCGAGGCGCGGCTCGAGCTCGCCGGAGAAGAACAGTGGCCGCCGGAGGAGAGGGGGCCAACAAGGGGCGCCGGATCCGGCCTTGCCGCGGCCGGACCTGGCCGGGGCGGCGCGGTGATGTCGGGGTGGGGCGGCGCAGTTGAGGCGGCGGCGGTCAGCGAGCTTGGCGGCGGGATCCGGCGAAATGGGCGGCGGAGGCTCCGGTGGCGGCGGCCAGCGTCGATGGCGGGGCGGCGCGGTGATGCTCGGGCGGCGGGGACGCGGGGAACGGGCGACGGCGGCTCCGGGCCGCGGGGGCCTGCTGCGGGCCGGACGGGCCAGCGGCGAAGTGGGTGCCGATGCACCACATGGCAGGCGGCGATTGGGCGAGTGGACGCGGCGGACGTGTCCGGCGCCAGGCGGACGTGTCCTGCGCACGGAGGAAGAGGGGGTAGGGTTTGATCCGGAATTTGGAATGGGGAGGGCCTATTTATACATAGAAGGAGCTAGGAGGCTCCAAATTGAGCACGGTTTTCGGCCACGTGATCGTGATCGAACGACCGAGATGATGGAGTGGGTTTAGGTGGGCTTTGGGCCACTTTGGAGAGGTGTTGGGCTGCAACACACTCGAGGCCTTTACAGCTCCTCAGTTAACCGTTGGAGTATCAAACGAAGTCCAAATGGCGCGAAACTTGATAGGCGGTCTACTGGTAGTATGCCAAGGCCGCTTGGAAATTCTCAGTCCAGTCCGAGAACGTTTAACACCCGCACATGAAAAGAGGCAAAAGGGGACGCCGAAGGACATAGGAGCGCCGGAATGCAAAACGGACAACGGGGAAAATGCTCGGATGCATGAGACGAACACGTATGCAAATGCGATGCACATGATGACATGATATGAGATGCATGACAAAGACAAAAGCAACACGGAGACAAAACCCAACAACGAGGAATCTCATAACTTAGTGCCGAAAATGGCAAGAGTTGGAATACAAATATGGCAAGTTACATATGGGGCGCTACAAGCGGGCGCCATCCTTGAGGGCCATGGGAAACCAGCTCGCCATGACCTTCTCGTCGCATTGGCCGCCTCGATGCTCAGCTCATAGAGCTGCAGGAACTTCATGGGGTCAGGGGTGTCGTCGTAGCGAGGAGGCAGATCTGGCTTGAACTTACCTGGCGAGGCGATGCTATGCAGCTCGGGGGTGAAGGCGCGGCATCCGGCCGTGGTCACCAGGGCCCGCCTTGGAGGTGGAACTTGGTCTTGGCGCTCGCGCGCCGCTACGGAAGCGGCGCGGGGCCTTGCCGCAGCAAACGATCCCGAAGTGGCGGTGCAAGGAGTGGTGGAGCGTTCTCTTGCGGTCGAGGGACTTCTTGATAGCTTCTTTCTTCACGCGCGGGCGCCGGACGTGGTGGGTCGCGCCATGGAGCCGCGCGCCTTAGCGCTAGGGAGCCGTCTTGCTGCAGAGGTGGTGGACGTGCTTCGTGAGTTGCGTCGCCCGTGGCTGGCAGAGAGAGGGACGGCGCAGGGGAGCCCCCTGCGACACGGACAAGCTCGGTGATGCGGTCAAGCCAGTCCTCGTAGAGGTCGTCAATTGGGCGGTAGCGCAGGATCTTGTGTGCCATGAGGAGCGCGGCCCGTGCGTCTGCGGGAATGCGACGAGCATGAGACGACGAACCAGCGGGAGTCAGCGATGGAGTGGCGGTGCGGCCGTCCTATCGCACCGAGGGGTGCAGTGAGGATGCTTGCTGCTCGTTCCCCGCTGGGCCAGTGGCGGCGTTGTTGGCAGGCGGCGGAGAGCGACGGGGTGGTCCGCCGACAGGGGCTGTCTGAGCAACCGGTTGGCGAGGGCAGCCCGGCGCTCGTTGCGGGCGCGGCGTGCGTCCGCCATGGAGACGATGAAGCGACGTGACGCGGAGCGACAGAAGGGAAGCTTCGGCGCACCCCTACCTGGTGCGCCAAATGTCGGATCACGGGTTCCGGCAAAACCCTTAAGGTTCGAACTCTGGGGTGCGCACGAAGATCTCCCCCCTACCGATCCACGTCCTAGCTCAGCTAAGATCTTACGGACTAACTCGACGAATTAGCAACACAAAGAACACAAGATTTATACTGGTTCGGGCCACCATTGTGGTGTAATACCCTACTCCAGTGTGGCGGCGGTGGATTGCCTCTCAGGCTGAGGATGAACAGTACAAAGGGAAGAACAACCTCCTGAGGTTGAGGTGTGCTTGTGCTTAGCGAACTTGTGTGTGTTCTGGTCTCTCTCGATCTCACCTCCCTAGCTATGGTGGTGGCTAGTCCTATTTATAGAGGCCCTGGTCCCTCCCCAAATATTGGGCGGGAAGGGAGCCAACAACGGCCAATTTGAAAGGGGACGGCTAGTACAGCTTATCCTGACAAAAGTGGTCTTCGCCTGCCAAAGGCTCTGGTGGTGACGCCGTCTTGGGCTCCACGGTGACCTCGGTCTTGCCGTCCTTCTGGTCTTGGTCTTGTTGCACTAATATGGAAACCTTTGCTTGAAGCCTCGGTACTCCGCGCTTGCGCCTGCTTCCTTAGCACCGAAGAGGAAAAAAGGACACTGCATGCGCTGGCGCCTGCCTAGCCTTGGTCGTCATGGCTCACGTCACTAGAACCTCGCGAGGTTTGCCTGGCCTTGAACTCACCGCCCCTCGCGAGCCAACCTGGTGAGGCCGCTCCTAAGGAGGTCTTGTGTCATCCGCCTCGCGAGGCTTGGCCCCTCGCGAGGGTCTTGAATGCCTTGTTGATGAAGATGGGCCGTACAGGCATGCTAGCAAAGCCACGTCGTGGGCCATAGGCAGGCAAGTCTGGGGGCCCCCATTCCCAGAATGCCGATAGCGAATGTCTCGAATACCGTCAATACTTTGAGGTCGTCATCTTCTCGGGGGTGTTGCTCTGGGTATTCCTGGTGAGGATATCTTCACCACTCTTGGCCACCTGCTGGAGTATCCAACATGCTCTAAGGCTGTGGGTTGGTATGCTATCCGGTGTTGTGTGTATTTTGCATGGCCCGTCGAGCCATCCTTCTAGAACAGTTCCGCGCCCCATAACGGGCTTGTGTTTCTTTACCATTTGTCCCGGCGTGCCCTCAGGGTGTGCCCTTTTCGTCTGAACGAGGGGTTGAGTGGGGACTTCTGGTCCCCACCGTGCTGCCTGAGTCTTCCAAGTGCTTTCCATTGCGCTATCTGCACGATAGTTGCCAAGTCAGCAAAGTGTAATATGTGACGGCGGTTGATGGCATTCAAGATTCCCTCGTCTCTGCAATTGTTGTGAAACGCTGAGATCGCGTCTTCATCGCGGCAATCTTTGATCTTGTTATTGACAAGGAGGAATCTGGACCAAAAGTGGTCGACCGTTTCCTGAGATTGTTGCCGCGTGCTAAAGAGAGCGCCTATGTCTGGGTGGGTGGCGGAATTAAATCCGAACCCTAACCCAATTTTGGGTCCGGAATACGAAGATCTTCTGGACTTAGTGGCTCGAGCTCCGGGATATCAACTAATATTTGAAGCTTATCGTCCGATTCTATGTTCGGAGGACAAGGCGTGTCTTTTTGCCGGTAGGTGTCCGGCTTCTCAAGGTCGGAGATCCGAACATAGTTCGTCCTCAATATAGAGGAAGAGTTATCTTGCTCCTCGACTACCGCTATCTGGTGTGTGATCGGTGGAGATTTAATTTCTGTCTGGTCGGGTTTAAGGCCAATCCGATCGTAATCTGTAGCGACCCCCAAGGTGGCAATGCGATCTAGGAGTTCGTTTAAAGACGATAAATTCGTCGGGTCCATCCGTTTGGCGTATTCAGAATCAACACAGAGGCGATTTTTGATGACTCGAGAGGTCATCATCGTCGGCTCATGGGCCGAACGGGCAGTCATGATAAAACCGCCCAGCCAAAGGGTTTGGCCAGAGGCCAGAGCTCCTCCGGAGGTGATATTTTCCTTGACGATAAGTCGAGCCATCAACCCTTTCGATGACGACACAATGGAACTCTCAATGAAAGCACCAATGTCGGTGTCAAAACCAGCGGATCTCGGGTAGGGGGTCCCGAACTGTCTAAGGTCGATGGTAACAGGAGACAGGGGACACAATGCTTTACCCAGGTTCGTGTAGGGTAACGCAGCAGAAAACAAAAAAATTGGACCTATGCACCAGCCCAGGACCACTATGGAGACTGCATACATGGTTTGATCTTTTTCGCTACCTACTCGTAGCGCAGCGAGAAGTAGAGTCGATGACGATCGGCGGTGCAGATCCCCGCAGCTAGGATTTACAACCTTCCAATCACGAGGATGTATAACCTCATTTGCCCCTCGGACAGCCCTCCGGGAGGTGGCCGGACAGCCCCCGGACAGTGTCGCGAACAGCCCTTCGGGAGGACCTTCGAAAGCCGGACAATCACTTGGACAGCCCTTCGGGAGGACCTTTGAAACTCGGACGGTCACACGGACAGCCCTTCGGGAGGCACTCTCGAACTAAGACCGAAACTATGATCTCTCTACAGAGTTGCACACATACGGTGTCATCTATCCGGCAGGGCTTCGCCATGTAGAACTAGTTCCTGCCAGAACCCAGCCAGCCTTTCGGCTCTACGAAACTATTTCGCTGGGATGGAGAGAGAGAGCCAGATCATGCATGGCATTTGTATGAGATCAAGAGTGTGTATTTAGGCAGCCCCCTCCACCCCTATTTATAGTCCAAGCCCAAGGGTGGCTTCTCCAAGAAGCCAAGGGGATAATACCAAAAGGCCCTGAAGGTGGCTACTCCAGGAAGCCAAGCAAAAAGCACTTTCACTATTCATGATGACATTTTTCAGCATCGATTCGAACTGAAAATATTTATGTGGGCTCAGAACATTTCCAGTACCCACTAAAATAATTTTCAACGTGTTCCGAAACAATTCCGGTTTAGTGATTTTCATCTGCGAAAAGCAAACAAAAATGTGTTTTCACTATTCATGAAGACAATTTTTCGCATCCATTAAATCCGAAAATATTTATGTGGGTCTTAGAATAATTCCAGTACCCACTAAAATGATTTTGTATTCGTTCTGAAACAATTTCAGATTAGTGAATTTCATCTGCGAAAAACAACCAAAGCGATACCAGCAGCTCCGAAACATTTTCGGTTTTTATCCCCAAAAATTCCCAGAAGTTTCCAGAATAATTCTGGCACCCTCCAAGAATTATCAGGCGTGTCCCGAAACCAATTTGACTTAATGGTATATCCTGAAACAACTTTTCAGTGTTACGAAACTATTTCGCTATTCTCCCTTCGGAACTCTTCCATTGTCTCCAAAACTTTTTCGGCAAATTTCTCTCAGACTCCCTGTCTAGTATTCAGCAAATAGATGACCCTTAAGCGTGTGACCCTATAGGTTCAGTGAAGCATAGACATGACCGGAACACTTTCCGATCAATGATCAACACCGGAGCCGTGGACACCCATATTGACTCCTATATCCACACGAATGAATATTCGAGTGAACCTCCAGTTGCAGTGAGCTATTCCTATTGCTTCGCGATATGTCACAAATACCCGAGGTGAGATTTATTGCATCCCCGTGGACGAACAATTTGTCCACCATGCAAGTTACCTCGTTACCGGTTTTGTTCTCTTTTCTCATTTCTGTGTTCCGGCATCCCTGTGATCAAATCACACTGTGTCTGGCCAGATGATGATGGATACCGTAACACCGAGAGGGCCCGAGAATATCTCTCCATCGTCGCAGAAGAAAATCCCAATCTTGAGCTATCAAGTTACTTGACACACTTTTCCATGAACCTGTAAGCCACCGTAATAGCCACCCATTTACGGATGACGTTTAACAAACCCCAAAGTTCATGAAGCAAGTATGAAGAAACTCGATACTCTCATGGTCTAAGGAATTATGCAAACATTAACCATTTCTATGTTATCAACCATAAACTTGTGAGGAATGAATCTCATAGCATAAGATCAATCCGGGTCGATTCAACACAAATGTTCTCTTAACATTGTGCCCTCAAAGTTGCTGGCATTGGCATGCCCATGATCAGGAAAATAGAACCATCATGCAACACTTGAGCTAGTCTTAGAGGCCAGACTAAGAATACTTCTTACCGTTTATTATTCCACACGTGCATATGAGTCTTCCTCCGAGCCTCGTGTTATTGCAGACTCGAGAACCATAGCAGTTATAGCATGGAACGTAAACATAATTATGAACTTGGAGATAAATAATTTCATTTATTATTGCCTCTAGGGCATATCTCCTATAGTTTGGGCCCTCTCTATGGAGGTAATACCCTACGTCCTGCTTGATTGATCTTGATGAATATGAGTATTACAAGAGTTGATCTACCACGAGATCGTAATAGCTAAAACCCTAGAGGCCTACCTTGTATGGTTATGATAATGAGTATCCTCCAGACTAAGTCCTCCGGTTTATATAGACACTGGGAGGATCTAGGGTTACACAAGGTCGGTTACAAAGAAAGGGATCTACATATTTGGTAGCCAAGCTTGCCTTCCACGCCAAGGATAGTCATGTCTGGACACGACTGCAGTCTTCGGTCTTCGTATCTTCACAGCCCATCAGTCCGGCCGATGGCTAACAGGCCGAACGCCCAAGGACCCCTTAGTCCAAGACTCCCTCACATGTGCACGCGAGGCGAGGGAGATCCGGTCTCGCTGCTATCCTCGCCTGTCGATGACGCGGTGGCACGAGAGTGGCCGGCCCGTGAGCTGAGATGCTGCTGGTGGGAGCGCGATCCAAGGGGGGTCCGGTCACGCGATCCAAGGACTGCGCGCATGCAGGTGTATCAGGCACCACCGGATCGTCTTTGTTATCTGTGCCAGGCTCGTCTCCTTCTTTCGCATGAAATATAGGATCATTTTGAGCTATATTTTTGGGATTTTGATCATTTTGAGTGTCGTTTTCTCCAGGGACCTGCATAGGCATAAGAGTAAGACCAGTACCAGCAGGAATATCATCACATTGGTTAGTACAATCATCGCCCCCATGATCAAAAGACCGAAGATGTGTAGGAAGAACAAGAATTTCTTTGTGAATGAGTGCACCGGCATTGGGATGAAGTGATGCAAAGGGAAACACGGACTCATCAAAAACGACATCTCTTATATGTAGACCCTACCAGTAGGAACATCAAGACATTTGACCCCTTTATGCATAGAGCTATAGGCTAAAAAGACACATCTTTTAGAGCGAAAAGCGGGTTTGCGTGTGTTGTAGGGTCTGAGATTGGGCCAACATGCACATCCAAAAACACGAAGAGATGTGTAGTTGGGTGTAACACCCAGGAGACGTGTAATAGGTGTGTCAAGTTTGATAGCTTTGCTTGGAAGCAAATTGATGAGATATTTGGCAGTTAAGAAGGATTCATCCCAAAACTTAAGTGGCATGGATGCATTTGCTAGCAGTGCTAGTCCCATATCAACTATGTGACGATGTTTTCTCTCAGCGGAACCATTCTTTTGGTGAGCATGAGGATGCTACCTCTTGAGCATGCGTTGGTTTTCCCTTGAAGAGGAAAGCGTGATGCAGCAAAGTAGCGTAAGTATTTCCCTCGGTTTTTGAGAACCAAGGTATCAATCCAGTAGGAGATAACACGCAAGTCACCTAGTACCTGCACAAACAATCAAGAACCTTGCAACCAACGCGATAAAGGGGTTGTCAATCCCTTCACGATCACTCGCAAAAGTGAGATCTAATAAAGATAGTAATATAATTTTTTTTGGTATTTTTGTTGTATAGATTGCAAAGTAAATATTGCAAAATAGTAAACGAGATATGATGTAAATAAAAAGAGATGCAATATAATCAGAAAGAGACCCGGGGGCCATAGGTTTCACTAGTGGGTTCTCTCATGATAGCACGTATTACGTTGGGTGAACAAATTACTGCCGAGCAATTGATAAAAGAGCGCATAGTTATGAGAATATCTAGGCAATGATTATGAATATAGGCATCACGTCCGTGTTAAGTAGACCAAAACGATTCTGCATCTACTACTATTACTCCACACATCGACCGCTATCCAGCATGCATATAGAGTATTAAGTTCATAAGAATAGAGTAACGCTTTAAGCAAGATGACATGATATAGAGGGATAAACTCAAGCAATATGATATAAACCCTATCTTTTTATCCTCTATGGCAACAATACAATACGTGCCTTGTTGCCCCTACTGTCACTGGGAAGGACACCGCAAGATTGAACCAAAGCTAAGAACTTCTCCCATTGCAAGAAAGATCAATCTAGTAGGCTAAACTAAACCGATAATTCGAAGAGACTTGCAAAGATATCAAATCATGCATATAAGAATTCAGAGAAGAACCAAATATTATTCATAGATAAACTTGATCGGATCTCGGCAAACACACCACAAAAAGTATTACATCAAATAGATCTCCAAGAACATCGAGGAGAACTTTGTATTGAGAACCAAAGAGAGAGAAGAAGCCATATAGCTAATAACTATGGACCCAAAGGTCTGTGGTAAACTACTCACATCATCGGAGAGGCTATGGTGTCGATGTAGAAGCCCTCTATGATCGATTCCCCCTTCGGCAGATCGCCGGAAAAGGCCCCAGATGGGATCTCACGGGTACGGAAGGTTGCGGCGGTGGAAAAGTGGTTTCGTGGTTCCCTAATGTTTTTAGGGTATAAGAGTATATATAGGCGAAAGAAGTACGTCGATGGAGCTCCATGGGGCCCACGAGGGTGGGGGCGCGCCTACCCCCCTGGGTGTGCCCTCCTATCTCGTGGCTGCCTCATGGACTTCCAGACTTCCACTCCAAGTCTTCTGGTTTGCGTTTGTTCCAAGAAAGATCCTCTCGAAGGTTTCGTTCCGGTTGGATTCCGTTTGATATTCCTTTTCTGCGAAACACTAAAATAGGCAAAAAAACAGAAACCGACACTGGGCCTTCGGTTAATAGGTTAGTCCCAAAAATAATATAAAATAGCATATCAAAGCCCATTAAACATCCAAAATAGATAATATAATAGCATCGAACAATAAAAAATTATAGATACATTGGAGACGTATCAAGCATCCCCAAGCTTAATTCCTGCTCATCCTCGAGTAGTTAAATGATAAAAACAGAATTTTTGATGTGGAATGCTACCTAACATAATTTTCAATGTAATTTTCTTTATTGTGTCATGAATGTTCATATCCAAAAGATTCAAGACAAAAGTTTAATATTGACATAAAATAATAATACTTCAATCATACTAACCAAGCAATTATGTCTTCTCAAAATAACATAGCCAAAGAAAGCTCATCCCTACAAAATCATATAGTTTGGCCATGCTTTATTTTTGTCACACAAAATGCTCCCATCATGCTCAACCCCGATGATAAGCCAAGCAATTGTTTCATACTTTAGCATTCTCAAACTTTTTCAACTTTCACGCAATATATGAGCGCAAGCCATGTACATAGCACTATAGGTGGAATAGAACGGCGGTTGTGGAGAAGACAAAAAGGAGGAAGATAGTCTCACATCAACTAGGTGTATCAATGGGCTATGGATATGCCCATGGATAGATATCAATGTGAGTGATTAGGGATTGCCATGCAACGGATGCACTAGAGCTATAAGTGTATGAAAGCTCAACAAAAGTAACTAAGTGGGTGTGCATCCAACTTGCTTGCTCACGAAGACCTAGGGCAATTTGAGGAAGCCCGTCATTGGAATATACAATCCAAGTTCTATAATGAAAAATCCCCACTAGTATATGAAAGTGACAACATAAGAGACTCTCTATCATGAAGATCATGGTGCTACTTTGAAGCACAAGTGTGGAAAAATGATAGTAACATTGCCCCTTATCTCTTTTTCTCTCATTTTTTTGGGCCCTTTTCTTATTTATGGCCTCTTTTTTCGTCCGGAGTCTCATCCCGACTTGTGGGGGAATCATAGTCTCATCATCCTTTCCTCACATGGGACAATGCTCTAATAATGAAGATCATCACACTTTTATTTACTTACAACTCAAGAATTACAACTCGATACTTAGAACAACATATGACTCTATGTGAATGCCTCCGGCGGTGTACCGGGATGTCCAATGAATCAAGAGTGACATGTATAAAAAATTATGAATGGTGGCCATGCCACAAATACGATGTCAACTACATGATCATGCAAAGCAATATGACTATGATGAAGCGTGTCATAATAAATGGAACGGTGGAAAGTTGCATGGCAATATATCTCGGAATGGCTATGGAAATGCCATAATAGGTAGGTATGGTGATCGTTTTGAGGAAGGTAAATGATGGGTTTATAGTACCGGCGAAAGTTGTGCGGCACAAGAGAGGCTAGCAATGGTGGAAGGGTGAGAGTGTGTATAATCCATGGACTCAACATTAGTCATAAAGAACTCACATACTTATTGCAAAAATCTACAAGTCATCAAAACCAAGCACTACGTGCATGCTCCTAGGGGGATATATGGTAGGAAAATACCATCGCTCGTCCCCGACCGCCACTCCTAAGGAAGGCAATCAAAGAACACCTCATGCTTCAAATTTGTCACACAACGGTTACCATACGTGCATGCTATGGGACTTGCAAACCTCAACACAAGTATTTCTCAATTTCACAATTACTCAACTAGCACAACTCTAATATCACCATCTTTATATCTCAAAACAATTATCAAGTATCAAACTTCTCATAGTATTTAATGCACTCTATATGAAAGTTTTTATTATACCCGTCTTGGATGCCCATCATATTAGGACTAGTTTTATAACCAAAGCAAATTACCATGCTGTTCTAAAAGACTCCCAAAATAATATAAGTGAAGCATGAGAGACCAATAATTTCTATAAAATTAAACCACCACCGTGCTCTAAAAAGATATAAGTGAAGCACTAGAGCAAAATTATCTAGCTCAAAAGATATAAGTGAAGCACATAGAGTATTCTAATAAATTCCGATTCATGTGTGTCTCTCCAAAAAGGTGTGTACAGCAAGGATGATTGTGGTAAACTAAAAAGCAAAGACTCAAATCATACAAGACGCTCCAAGCAAAACACATATCATGTGGTGAATAAAAATATAGCCTCAGGTAAAGTTACCGATAGACGAAGACGAAAGAGGGGACGCCCTTCCGGGGCATCCCCAAGCTTAGACTTTTGGTTGTCCTTGAATTTTACCTTGGGGTGCCTTGGGCATCCCCAAGCTTATGCTCTTGCCTCTCCTTGTTCCAAAATCCATCAAATCTTTACCCAAAAACTTGAAAACTTCACAACACAAAACTTAACAAAAGATCTCATGAGCTCCGTTAGTATAAGAAAACAAACCACCACTTTAATGTACTGTAATTAACTCATTCTTTATTTATATCGGTGTTAAACCTACTGTATTACAACTTATCTATGGTTCATACCCCCTGATACTAGCCATAGATTCATCAAAATAAGCAAACAACACACGAAAAACAGAATCTGTCAAAACAGAACAGTGTGTAGAAATCTGGAGGTTTCAAATAATTCTGTAACTCCAAAAATTCTGACTAATTAGGACGACCTAAATAATTTGTATATTGATATACTTACATTAGAATTGTTATTTTATCCCTCTCTGGTAAAAATGAAAATTATTTTCATGAGCGCATACTTTCTATTTTTTCAGCAAGATCAAACAACAATCACCCAAGAAGATCCTAAAGGCTTTACTTGACACAAACACTAATTAAAACATAAAAGCAATCATAACAGAGGCTAGATAAATTATTTATTACTAAACATGAACAAAAAGTAAACAATAAAAATAAAATTGGGTTGCCTCCCAACAAGCGCTATCGTTTAACGCCCCTAGGTGGGCATTGATAATTTTAATGATGCTCACATGAAAGATTGCAATTGGAACACGAAGGAAGCATCATGAAACATGTGACAAACACATCTAAGTCTAACATACTTCCTATGCATAGGCATCTTATAGGCAAATAAACTATCAAGGCAAGCTAAAACTAGCATATGCAAGGAAGCAGAAAGAAACAACAGCAATCTCAACATAACGAGAGGTAATTTAGTAACATGAAAATTTCTACAACCATATTTTCCTCTCTCATAATAATTACGTGTAGGATCATAATAAAATTCAACAATATAGCTATCACATAAAATTTTCTCTTCATGATCCACATGCATGCAAAGTTGACACTCTTCCAAAATAGCGGGATTAACATAAAATAAAGTCATGACCTCTCCGAACCCACTTTTATCAAAAACTTCATAAGACTGGACATCATCCAAATATGTCACATCTAAAGTTGACACTCTTCCAAACCCACTTTCAATATTATTGCAAACATTATTATCAATCTCATATTCATCATGGGGCTTAAATAAAATTTCAAGATCATAAGAAGAATCACTCCAATCGTGATCATTGCAACAAGTAGAGGACATAGCAAAACTAGCATCCCCAAGCTTAGGGTTTTGCATATTATTAGCACAATTTACATAAATATAATTTATAATAAAATCATTGCAATCATGCTTTGTATTCAAAGATCTATCGTGAATCGCTTCATAAAGTAATTCATCACACTTTTCAGATTCATGAATTTCAAGCAAAACCTCATAAAGATAATCTAGTGCACTCAACTCACTAGTAATAGGTTCATCATAATTGGATCTCTTAAAGAGATTAGAAAGTGGATGAGGATCCATAAACTTTTAGCAAGTGAAGATGCAAGCAAAAAGATGGTACATGGTAACACAAGATCGAACGGAAGAAGGGCGAAAGAAAAGGGCAAGGGTGAAGTGGGGGAGAGGAAAACGAGAGGCAAATGGAAAATAATGTAATGCGAGGGAGAAGAGTTTATGATGGGTACTTGGTATGTCTTGCCTTGAGCGTAGATCTCCCTGGCAACAGCGTCAGAAATCCTTCTTGCTACCTCTTGAGCATGCGTTGGTTTTCCCTTGAAGAGGAAAGGGTGATGCAGCAAAGTAGCATAAGTATTTCCCTTAGTTTTTGAGAACTAAGGTGTCAATCCAGTAGGAGATAACACGCAAGTCACCTAGTACCTGCACAAAAAATCAAGAACCTTGCAACCAATGCGATAAAGGGGTTGTCAATCCCTTCACGGTCACTCGCAAAATTGAGATCTGATAAAGATAGTAAGATAAATATTTTTGGTATTTTTGTTGTATAGATTGGAAAGTAAAGATTGCAAAATAGTATACGAGATGCGATGTAAATAGAAAGAGATGCAATATAATAAGAAAGAGACCCGGGGGGCATAGGTTTCACTAGTGGCTTCTCTCATGATAGCATGTATTACGGTGGGTGAACAAATTACTACCGAGCAATTGATAAAAGAGCGCATAGTTATGAGAATATCTAGGCAATGCTTATGAATATAGGCATCACGTTCATGTTAAGTAGACCGAAACAATTCTGCATCTACTACTATTACTCCACACATCAACCGCTATCCAACAAGCATCTAGAGTATTAAGTTCATAAGAACAGAGTAACGCTTTAAGCAAGATGACATGATGTAGAGGGATAAACTCAAGCAATATGATATAAATCCCATCTTTTATCCTCGATGGCAACAATAAAATATGTGCCTTGCTGCCCCTGCTGTGACTGGGAAAGGACACCGCAAGATTGAACCCAAAGCTAAGCACTTCTCCCATTGCAAGAAAGATCAGTCTAGTAGGCCAAACTAAACCGATAATTCGAAGAGACTTGCAAAGATATCAAATCATGCATATAATAATTCAGAGAAGAACCAATATTATTCATAGATAAACTTGATCATAAATCCACAATTCATCGGATCTCGGCAAACACACTGCAAAAAGTATTACATCGAATAGATCTCCAAGAACATCGAGGAGAACTCTGTATTGAGAACCAAAGAGAGAGAAGAAGCCATCTAGCTAATAACTATGGAGTCGAAGGTCTATGGTAAACTACTCACACATCATCGGAGAGGCTATAGTGTTGATTGCTACCTCTTGAGCTTGTGTCTTCAAGCATACTTCAAGCATACTTCAAGCATACTTCAAGCATACTAACAAAGCAATTATGTCTTCTCAAAATAACATGGCCAAAGAAAGTTATCCCTACAAAATCATATAGTCTGGCTATGCTCTATCTTCACCACACAAACTATTTAAATCATGCACAACCCCGATGACAAGCCAAGAAATTGTTTCATACTCTAACTTTTTCAAAACTTTTTCAATCTTCACGCAATACATGAGCGTGAGCCATGGATATAGCACTATAGGTGGAATAGAATGGTGGTTGTGGAGAAGACAAAAAGGATAAGATATTCTCACATCAACTAGGCGTATCAACTGGCTATGGAGATTCCCATCAATAGATATCAATGTGAGTGAGTAGGGATTGCCATGCAACGGATGCACTAGAGCTATAAGTATATGAAAGCTCAAAAAGAAACTAAGTGGGTGTGCATCCAACTTGCTTGCTCATGAAGACCTAGGGAAATTTGAGGAAGCCCATCATTGGAATATACAAGCCAAGTTCTATAATGAAATATTCCCGCTAGTATATGAAAGTGAAAACATAGGAGACTCTCTATCATGAAGATCATGGTGCTACTTTGAAGCACAAGTGTGGTAAAAGGATAGTAACATTGTCCCTTCTCTCTTTTTCTCTCTTTTTTATTATTTTTTTATTTGGGACTTTTCTCTTTTTTTATGGCCTCTTCTTTTTTATTTTTTTTATTTGGGCTTCTTTGGCCTATTTTATTTATTTTTCGTCCGGAGTCTCATCCCGACTTATGGGGGAATCATACTATCCATCATTCTTTCCTCACTTGGGGCAATGCTCTAAAAATGATGATCATCACACTTTTATTCTTCTGACAACTCAACAATTACAACTCGATACTTAGAACAAAATATGTCTCTATATGAATGCCTCCGGCGGTGTACCGGGATATGCAATATGACAATGATGAATGTGTTATGATAAACGGAACGGTGGAAATTTGCATGGCAATATATCTTGGAATGGCTATGGAAATGCCATGATAGGTAGGTATGGTGGCTGTTTTGAGGAAGGTATATGGTGGGTGTATGATATCGGCGAAAGGTGCGCGGTATTAGAGAGGCTAGCAAAGGTGGAAGGGTGAGAGTGCGTATAATCCATGGACTCAACATTAGTCATAAAGAACTCATATACTTATTGCAAAAATCTAGAAGTTATCAAAGCAAAGTATTACGTGCATGCTCCTAGGGAGATAGATTGGTAGGAAAAGACCATCGCTCGTCCCCGACCGCCACTCATAAGGAAGACAATCAATAAATAAATCATGCTCCGACTTCATCACATAACGGTTCACCATACGTGCATGCTATGGGAATCACAAACTTTAACACAAGTATTCTTTAAATTCACAACTACTCAACTAGCATGAATTTAATATTATCACCTCCATATCTCAAAACAATTATCAAGCATCCAACTTTTCTTAGTATTCAACACACTCAAAAGAAAGTTTCACAAATCTTGAATACCAAGCATATTATTATTAAGCAAATTACCATGCTAGTAAGAGACTCTCAAAATAATTTAAGTGAAGCATGAGAGATAAATAGTTTCTTTAAAACAAATCCACCACCGTGCTCTAAAAGATCTAAGTGAAGCACATAGAGCAAAATTATAACGCTCAAAAGATATAAGTGAAGCACATAGAGCAAAACTACATAGCTCAAAAGATATAAGTGAAGCACATATAGTATTCTATCAAATTCTAATTCATGTATGGCTCTCTCAAAAGGTGTGTACAGCAAGGATGATTGTGGCATACTAAAACACAAATACAAAAATAATACAAGACGCTCCAAGCAAAACACATATCATGTTGGTGAATAAAAATATAGCTCCAAGTAAATTACCGATGGAAGTGGACGAAAGAGGGGATGCCTTCCAGGGCATCCCCAAGCTTTGACTTTTTGGTGTCCTTGGATTATCTTGGGGGTGCCATGGGAATCCCCAATCTTAGGCTCTTGACACTCCTTGTTCCATAATCCATCACAAGAATTCACCCAAAACTTGAAAACTTCACAACACAAAACTTAAAGTAGAAAACTCGTGAGCTCCGTTAGCGAAAGAAAACAAAAGACCACTTCAAGGTACTGTAATGAACTCATTCTTTATTTATATCGGTGTTAAACCTACTGTATTCCAACTTCTCTAATGGATTATAAACTATTTTACTAACCATAGATTCATCAAAATAAGCAAACAACACACGAAAAACAGAATCTGTCAAAAACAGAACAGTCTGTAGTAATCTGTAGCTAGCGCAAGATCTGGAACCCCAAAAATTCTAAAATAAATTTCTGGACGTGAGTAATTTATCTATTAATCATCCACAAAAATAATTAACTAAATATCACTCTTCAAATAAAAATTTCAGCAGTTCTCATGAGCACTAAAGTTTCTGTTTTTTACAGCAAGTGTAACAAGACTTTCCCCAAGTCTTCCCAACGGTTCTACTTGGCACAAACACTAATTAAACACAAATAACAAAACCAAAACAGAGGCTAGATGATTTATTTATTACTAATCAGGAGCAAAAAGCAAGGAATAAAAATAAAATTGGGTTGCCTCCCAACAAGTGTTGTCGTTTAACGCCCCTAGCTAGGCATAAAAGCGAGGATAGATCTACGTATTGCCATCTTTGGTAGGCAATCCATAAGTGGCTCTCATGATAGTTTCATATGGCAATTTTATTTTATTTCTAGGAAAGTGTTCCATGCCCTTTTTAATGGAAATTGAAATCTAATATCCCTTCCTTCATATCAATAATCGCACCAACCGTTCTAAGGAAAGGTCTACCAAGAATAATAGGGCAAGAAGGATTGCAATCTATATCAAGAACAATGAAATCTACGGGCACATAATTCCTATTTGCAACAATAAGAACATCATTAGTTCTTCCCATAGGTTTCTTAATATTAGAATCCGCAAGATGCAAGTTTAGAGAGCAATCATCAAAATTACGGAAATCTAGCAAATCACACAAAGTTTTGGGGATAGTGGAAACACTAGCACCCAAATCACACAAAGCATAAAACTCATGATCTTTAATTTTAATTTTAATAGTTGGTTCCCACTCATCATAGAGTTTTCTAGGGATAGAAACTTTCAATTCAAGTTTTTATTCATAAGATTGCATCAAGGCATCAACGATATGTTTAGTAAACGCTTTATTTTGACTATAAGCGTGAGGAGATTTTAGCACGGATTGCAACAAGGAAATACAATCAATTAAAGAGAAATTTTAATAATTAAATTCCTTGAAATCCAATATAGTGGGTTTAGCAATATCTAGGGTTTTAATTTCTTCAATCCCACTCTTATCAAATTTAGCATCAAGATCAAAAGATTCAGAATTATTGGAACACCTTCTAGGTAAAGGTGGATCATATTCAGTCCCATCATTATCAAGATTCATATTGCAAAACAAGGATTTAATAGGGGACACATCAATAACTTTTAGATCTTCATCATTCTTTTCATAGGAACTAGAAGAACACGCTTTAATAAAGGCATCTTTGGAAGCACGCATCCTAGCGGTTCTTTCCTTGCACTCATCAATGAAATTCTCATAGCTTTGAGAGACTCATTGATATCATGCTTAGGAGGAATAGATCTAAGCTTTAAAGAATCAATATCAAGAGAAATTCTATCAATGTTCCTAGCCAAATCATCAACTTTAAGCAATTTCTCTTCAAGCAAAGCATTAAAATTCTTTTGTGAATTCATAAACTCTTTAACACTATTCTCAAATTCAGAGGGCATCTTATTATAATTTCCATAAGATTTGTTGTAAGAATTCCCATAATTATTAGAAGGATTACTAGGATATGGCCTAGGATTAAAATTCCCTCTATAAGCGTTGTTACCAAAATTATTCCTACCAACAAAATTCACATACATAGATTCATTGTTATTCTCAATCAAAGTAGACAAAGGCATATCATTAGGATCAGAAGAAACACTCTTAGTAGCAAATAATTTCATAAGTTCATCCATCTTCCCACTCAAAACATTGATTTCTTCTATCGCATACACTTTTTATTAGAAGATCTTTCAGTATGCCATTGAGAATAATTGACCATAATATTATCTAGGAGTTTAGTAGCATCTCCTAAAGTGATTTCCATGAAAGTGCCTCCCGCTGCCGAATCTAAAAGATATCTAGAAGCAAAATTCAAACCGGCATAAAAAATTTGTATAATCATCCACAAATTCAAACCATGAGTAGGGCAATTACGTATCATTAATTTCATTCTCTCCCAAGCTTGTGCAACATGTTCATGATCAAGTTGTTTAAAGTTCATAATATCGTTTCTAAGAGAGATGATCTTAGCGGGAGGGAAATACTTAGAGATAAAAACAACTTTGCACTTGTTCCAAGAATCAATACTATTTTTAGGCAAAGACGAAAACCAAGCTTTAGCACGATCTCTAAGCGAAAAAGGAAATAGCTTCAATTTAATGACATCATTATCGACATCTTTTTTCTTTTGCATATCACATAAATCAACGAAGCTATTCAGATGAGTAGCGGCATCTTCACTAGGAAGGCCGGCGAATTGATCTTTCATAACAAGATTCAACAAAGCAGCATTGATTTCACAAGATTCAGTATTAGCAAGAGGAGCAATCGGAGTCCTAAGGAAATCATTATTATTGGTATTGGTGAAGTCACACAATTTAGTAGTATCTTGAGCCATCACGACAAACAAGCAAACTAGCACACGAGCAAACAAGAGCAAACGGGCAAAAGAGGCAAATAGAGAGGGAGGATAGAGAGAGAGAGGGCGAATAAAACGGCAAGGTTGAAGTGGGGGAGAGGAAAATGAGAGGCAAATGGCAAATAATGTAATGCGAGAGATAGGGATTGTGATGGGTACTTGGTATGTTGACTTTTTGCGTAGACTCCCCGGCAACGGCGCCAGAAATCCTTCTTGCTACCTCTTGAGCTTGCGTTGGTTTTCCCCGAAGAGTAAGGGATGATGCAGCAAAGTAGCGTAAGTATTTCCCTTAGTTTTTGAGAACCAAGGTATCAATCCAGTAGGAGGCCACGCTCAAGTCCCTCGTACCTGCACAAAACAATAGCTACTCGCAACCAACGCGATTAGGGGTTGTCAATCCCTTCATGGTCACTTACGAGAGTGAGATCTGATAGATACAATATTTTTGGTACTTTTGGTATAAAGATGCAAAGTAAAAATTAAAGGCAAAGTAAAAAGTAAAGCAAGATTAAAGTGATGGAGATTGATATGATGAGAATAGACCCAGGGGCCATAGGTTTCACTAGTGGCTTCTCTCAAGAGCATAATTATTCTACGGTGGGTGAACAAATTACTGTTGAGCAATTGACAGAATTGAGCATAGTTATGAGAATATCTAGGCATAATCATGTATATAGGCATCACGTCTGTGACAAGTAGACCGAAACGATTCTGCATCAACTACTATTACTCCACTCATCGACCACTATCCAGCATGCATCTAGAGTATTAAGTTAAAAACAGAGTAACGCCTTAAGCAAGATGACATGATGTAGAGAGATAAATTCATGCAATATGAAATAAACCCCATCTTGTTATCCTCGATGGCAACGATACAATACGTGCCTTGTTGCCCCTTCTGTCACTGGGAAAGGACACCGCAAGATCGAACCCAAAGCTAAGCACTTCTCCCATGGAAAGAACTACCAATCTAGTTGGCCAAACAAAACGGATAATTCGAAGAGACTTTCAAAGATAACCAATCATACATAAAAGAATTCAGAGGAGATTCAAATATTATTCATAGATAGACTTGATCATAAACCCACAATTCATCGGTCTCAACAAACACACCGCAAAAAGAAGATTACATCGAATAGATCTCCACAAGAGAGGGGGAGAACTTTGTATTGAGATCCAAAAAGAGAGAAGAAGTCATCTAGCTACTAACTATGGACCCGAAGGTCTGAGGTAAACTACTCACACTTCATCGGAGAGGCTATGATGATGTAGAAGCCCTCCGTGATGACGGCCCTCTCCAGTGGAGCTCCGAAACAGGCCCCAAGATGGGATCTCGTGGATACAGAAAGTTGCAACAGTGGAATTAGGTTTTTGGCTCCTCTTCTGATCGTTTGGGGGTACGTAGCTATATATAGGAGGAAGGAGTACGTCGGTGGAGCACCGAGGGGCCCACGAGGCAGGGGACGCGCCCCCCACCCTCGTGACCGCCTCTTTGATTCCTTGGAGTAGGGTCCAAGTCTCCTGGATCACGTTCGGTGAGAAAATCACGTTCCCGAAGGTTTTATTCTGTTTGGACTCCGTTTGATATTCCGTTTCTTCGAAACACTGAAATAGGCAAAAAAAACAGCAATTCTGGGCTGGGCCTCCGGTTAATAGGTTAGTCCCAAAAATAATATAAAAGTGGAAAATAAAGCCCAATATAGTACAAAACAGTAGATAATATAGCATGGAGAAATCAAAAATTATAGATACGTTGGAGACGTATCATTGATGTAGAAGCCCTCCGTGATCGATTCCCCCTCCGGCAGATCGCTGGAAAAGGCCCCAGATGGGATCTCACGGGTATGGAAGGTTGCGGTGGTGGAAAATTGGTTTCGTGGTTCCCTGATGTTTTTAGGGTATAAGAGTATATATAGGCAAAAGAACTACGTCGGTGGAGCTCCGTGGGGCCCACGAGGGTGGGGGCACGCCTACTGATACGTCTCCAACGTATCTATAATTTTTGATTGCTCCATGCTATATTATCTACTGTTTTGGACATTATTGGGCTTCATTATCCACTTTTATATTATTTTTGGGACTAACCTATTAACCGGAGGCCTAGCCCAGAATTGCTGTTTTTGCCTGTTTTAGGGTTTCGAAGAAAAGGAATATCAAACGGAGTCCAAACGGAATGAAACCTTCGGGAACATGATTTTCTCAACGAACAAGACCCAGGAGACTTGGACCCTACGTCAAGACACAAAAGAGGAGGCCACGAGGTAGGGGGGCGCGCCTACCCCCCCCCAGGCGCGCCCTCCACCCTCGTGGGCCTCCTGTTGCTCCACCGACGTACTCCTTCCTCCTATATATACCTACGTACCCCCGAACGATCAGATACGGAGCCAAAACCCTAATTTCACCGTCATAACTTTCTGTATCCACGAGATCCCATCTTGGGGCTTGTTCCGGAGCTCCGCCGGAGGGGGCATCGATCACGGAGGGCTTCTACATCAACACCATAGCCCCTCCGATGAAGTGTGAGTAGTTCACCTCAGACCTACGGGTCCATAGTTAGTAGCTAGATGGCTTCTTCTCTCTTTTTGGATCTCAATAGAATGTTCTCCCCCTCTCTTGTGGAGAACTATTCGATGTAATCTTCTTTTTGCAGTGTGTTTGTTGAGACCGATGATTTGTGGGTTTATGATCAAGTCTATCTATGAACAATATTGGAATCTTCTCTGAATTCTTTTATGTATGATTGGTTATCTTTGCAAGTCTCTTCGAATTATCAGTTTGGTTTGGCCTGCTAGATTGATCTTTCTTGCAATGGGAGAAGTGCTTAGCTTTAGGTTAAATCTTGCGGCGTCCTTTCCCAGTGACAGTAGGGGCAGCAAGGCACGTATTGTATTGTTGCCATCGAGGATAAGAAGATGGGGTTTTCATCATATTGCATGAGTTTATCCCTCTACATCATGTCATCTTGCTTAAGGCGTTACTCTGTTTTCATTAACTTAATACTCTAGATGCATGCTGGATAGCGGTCGATGAGTGGAGTAATAGTAGTAGATGCAGGCAGGAGTCGGTCTACTTGTCTCGGACGTGATGCCTATATACATGATCATACCTAGATATTCTCATAACTATGCTCAATTATGTCAATTGCTTAATAGTAATTTGTTCACCCACCGTAGAATACTTATGCTCTCGAGAGAAGCCACTAGTGAAACCTATGGCCCCCGGGTCTATCTTCATCATATTAATCTCCCAATACTTAGTTATTTCCTTTGCTTTTATTTTACTTTGCATCTTTATCACAAAAGTACCAGAAATATTATCTTATCATATCTATCAGATCTCACTCTCGTAAGTGGCCATGTAGGGATTGACAACCCCTTATCGCGTTGGTTGCGAGGATTTATTTGTTTTGTGCAGGTACGAGGGACTGGCGCGTAGCCTCCTACTGGATTGATACCTTGGTTCTCAAAAACTGAGGGAAATACTTACGCTACTTTGTTGCATCATCCCTTCCTCTTCGGGGAAAACCAACGCAGTGCTCAAGAGGTAGCAAGAAGGATTTCTGGCGCCGTTGCCGGGGAGGTCTACGCAAAAGTCAACATACCAAGTACCCATCACATACCCTTATCTCCCGCATTACATTATTTGCCATTTGCCTCTCGTTTTCCTCTCCCCCACTTCACCCTTGCTGTTTTATTCGCCCTCTCTCTCTATCCTCCCTCTCTTTCTCTATTTGCCTCTTTTTGTCCGCTTGCTTTTATTTGCTTGTGTGTTAGTTTGCTTGCTTGTCACGATGGCTCAAGATAACACTAAATTGTGTGACTTCACCAATACCAACAATAATGATTTTATTAGCACTCCGATTGCTCCTCTTACCGATGCTGAATTTTGTGAAATTAATACTGCTTTGCTGAATCTTGTCATGACAGATCCGTTTTTCGGCCTCCCTAGTGAAGATGTCGCTACCCATCTAAATAGCTTCGTTGATTTGTGTGATATGCAAAAGAAGAAAGATGTGGATAATGATATTGTTAATTGAATCTATTCCCTTTTTCGCTTAGAGATCGTGCTAAAGCTTGGTTTTCGTCTTTGCCTAAAAATAGTATTGATTCATGGAACAAGTGCAAAGATGCTTTTATCTCTAAGTATTTTCCTCCCGC
Source organism: Triticum urartu (assembly GCF_056163025.1). Classification (NCBI taxonomy): domain Eukaryota; kingdom Viridiplantae; phylum Streptophyta; class Magnoliopsida; order Poales; family Poaceae; genus Triticum; species Triticum urartu. The sequence goes on from NC_141873.1 coordinate 84,011,503, forward strand.
TAAGATCATCTCTCTTAGAAATGATATTATGAATTTTAAGCAACTTGATCATGAACATGTTGCACAAGCTTGGGAGAGAATGAAACTAATGATATGTAATTGCCCTACTCATGGTTTAAATTTGTGGATGATTATACAAAAAATTTATGCCGAATTGAATTTTGCTTCTAGAAATCTTTTAGGTTCGGCCGCGGGAGGCACTTTTATGCAAATCACTTTAGGAGAAAATTGCTCTTTGATTGATTGTATTTCCTTGTTACAATCCGTGCTAAATTCTCCTCACGCTTATAGTCAAAATAAAGCGTTTACTAAACATATTGTTGATGCCTTGATGCAATCTTATGAGGAAAAAACTTGAATTGGAAGTTTCTATCCCTAGAAAACTCTATGATGAGTGGGAACCAACTATTAAAATTAAAATTGAAGATCATGAATGCTATGCTTTATGTGATTTGGGTGCTAGTGTTTCCACGATTCCAAAGACTTTGTGTGATTTGTTAGGTTTCCGTGATTTTGATGATTGCTCTCTAAACTTGCACCTTGACGATTCCACTATTAAGGAACCTATGGGAAGAATTAATGATGTTCTTATTGTTGCAAATAGGAATTATGTTCCCGTAGATTTTATTGTTCTTGACATAGATTGCAATCCTTCATGTCCTATTATTCTTGGTAGACCTTTCCTTAGAACGATTGGTGCAATTATTGATATGAAGGAAGGAAATATTAGATTCCAATTTCCATTAAGGAAAGGCATTGAACACTTCCCTAGAAATAAAATTAAATTACCTTATGAATCTATTATGAGAGCCACTTATGGATTTCCTACCAAAGATGGCAATACCTAGATCTATCCTTGCTTGTTATGCCTAGCTAGGGGCGTTAAACGATAGCGCTTATTGAGAGGCAACCCAATTTTATTTTTATTCCTTGATTTTTGCTCGTGTTTATTAATAAATAAATTATCTAGCCTCTGTTTTGGTTGTGTTTTTGTGTTTAATTAGTGTTTGTGCCAAGTAGAACCGTTGGGAAGACTTGGGGAAAGTCTTGTTACACTTGCTGTAAAAAACGGAAACTTTAGCGCTCACGAGAACTGCTGCAATTTTTATTTGGAAAGTGATATTTAGTTAATTCTTTTTGAAGATGATTAATAGATAAATTCCTCACGTCCAGCAATTTATTTTAGAATTTTTGGGGTTCCAGATCTTGCTCTAGCTACAGATTACTACAGACTGTTCTGTTTTTGACGGATTCTGTTTTTCGTGTGTTGTTTGCTTATTTTGATGAATTTATGGCTAGTAAAATAGTTTATAAACCATATAGAAGTTGGAATACAGTAGGTTTAACACAAATATAAATAAAGAATGAGTTCATTACAGTACCTTGAAGTGGTCTTTTGTTTTCTTTCGCTAACGGAGCTCACGAGATTTTCTACTTTGAGTTTTGTGTTGTGAAGTTTTCAAGTTTTGGGTAAAGATTTGATGGATTATGGAACAAGGAGTGGCAAGGGCCTAAGCTTGGGGATGCCCACGGCACCCCCAAGATAATCTAAGGACACCTGAAAGCCAAAGCTTGGGTATCCCCTGGAAGGCATCCCCTCTTTCGTCTACTTCTATCGGTAACTTTACTTGGAGCTATATTTTTATTCGCCACATGATATGTGTTTTTCTTGGAGCGTCTTGTATGATTTGAGTCTTTACATTTTGGTTTACCACAATCATCCTTGCTGTACACACCTTTGAGAGAGCCATACATGATTTGGAATTTGTTAGAATACTCTATGTGCTTCGCTTATATCTTTTGAGTTATATAGATTTGCTCTAGTACTTCACTTATATCTTCTAGAGCACGGTGGTGGATTTGTTTTGTAGAAACTATTGATCTCTCATGCTTCACTTAGATTATTTTGAGAGTCTTAAATAGCATGATAATTTTCTTAAAATCCTAATATTCTAAGTATTCAAGATTAGTAAAATTTTCTTATGAGTGTTTTGAATACTAAGAGAAGTTTGATGCTTGATGATTGTTTTGAGATATGGAGGTAATAATATCAAAGTCGTGCTAGTTGAGTAGTTATGAAATTGAGAAATGCTTGTGTTGAAGTTTGCAAGTCCCGTAGCATGCACGTATGGTAAACGTTATGTAACAAATTTGAAACATGAGGTGTTAATTGATTATCCTCCTTATGAGTGGCGGTCGGGGACGAGCGATGGTCTTTTCCTACCAATCTATCTCCCTAGGAGCATGCGCGTAGTGCCGAGGTTTCTGATGACTTGTAGATTTTTGCAATAAGTATGTGAGTTATTTATCACTAATGTTGAGTCCATGGATTATATGCACTCTCACCCTTCCATCCTTGCTAGCCTCTTCGGTACCATGCATTGCCCTTTCTCACATTGAGGGTTGGCGCAAACTTCGCCGGTGCATCCAAACCCCGTGATATGATACGCTCTTTCACACATAAACCTCCTTATATCTTCCTCAAAACAGCCACCACACCTACCTATTATGGCATTTCCATAGCCATTCCGAGATATATTGCCATGCAACTTTCCACCATTCCGTTTATCATGACACATTCATTATTGTCATATTGCTTAGCATGATCATGTACTTGACATAGTATTTGTGGCAAAGCCACCATTCATAATTCTTTCATACATGTCACTCTTGGTCCATTGCATATCCCGGTACACCGCCGGAGGCATTCATATAGAGTCATCTTTTGTCCTAGTATCGAGTTGTAATCATTGAGTTGCAAATAAATAGAAGTGTGATGATCATCATTTTCTAGAGCATTGTCCCAAGTGAGGAATTATAAAAAAAGAAAAAAGAAAGAGAAAGGCCATAAAAAAGAGAAGGCCCAAAAAAGAAAGAGAAAGGCCATAAAAAAGAGAAGGCCCAAAAAATGAGAGAAAAAGAGAGAAGGGACAATGTTACTATCCTTTGCCACACTTGTGCTTCAAAGTAGCACCATAATCTTCATGATAGAGAGTCTCTTGTTTTGTCACTTTCATATACTAGTGGGAATTTTCATTATAGAACTTGGCTTGTGTATTCCAACAATGGGCCTCCTCAAGTGCCTTAGGTCTTCGTGAGCAAGCAAGTTGGTTGCACACCCGCTTAGTTTCTTTTGTTGAGCTTTCATACATTTATAGCTCTAGTGCATCCGTTGCATGGCAATCCCTACTCCTTGCATTAACATCAATCGGTGGGCATCTCCATAGCCCATTGATTAGCCTCGTTGATGTGGGACTTTCTCCTTTTTGTCTTCTCCACATAACCCCCTCATTATATTCTATACCACCCATAGTGATATGTCCATGGCTCGCGCTCATATATTGCATGAAAGTTTATAGGTTTGAGATTACTAAAGTATGAAACAATTGCTTGGCTTGTCATCGGGGTTGTGCATGATGAGAGCATTCTTGTGTGACGAAAATGGAGCATGACTAAACTATATGATTTTGTAGGGATGAACTTTCTTTGGCCATGTTATTTAAAGAAGACATAATTGCTTAGTTAGTATGCTTGAAGTTTTATTATTTTTATGTCAATATGAACTTTTGTCTTGAATCTTTCGGATCTGAATATTCATACCACAATTAAGAAGAATTACATTAAAATTATGCCAAGTAGCACTCCGCATCAAAAATTCTGTTTTTATCATTTACCTACTCGAGGACGAGCAGGAATTAAGCTTGGGGATGCTTGATACGTCTCCAACGTATCTATAATTTTTGATTGCTCCATGCTATATTATCTACTGTTTTCGACATTATTGGGCTTTATTATCCACTTTTATATTATTTTGGGACTAACCTATTAACCGGAGGCCCAGCCCAGAATTGCTATTTTTGCCTGTTTTAGGGTTTCGAAGAAAAGGAATATCAAATGGAGTCCAAACGGAATGAAACCTTCGGGAACGTGATTTTCTCAACGAACAAGACCCAGGAGACTTGGACCCTACGTCAAGACACAAAAGAGGAGGCCACGAGGTAGGGGGCGCGCCTACCCCCCCCCCCCCCCAGGCGCGCCCTCCACCCTCGTGGGCCCCCTGTTGCTCCACCGACGTACTCCTTCCTCCTATATATACCTACGTACCCCCAAACGATCAGATACGGAGCCAAAACCCTAATTCCACCACCGTAACTTTATGTATCCATGAGATCCCATCTTGGGGCCTTGTAGCGACCCGACCCGAATGGGTCAAGTCTCTGTGCTTAAGTGTCATCCCTGGATCGGTATGCTGACACACACAGTACTCGAGGATTTATAACAGAGGTAAATCACATGTAAAAGTAACGTAAATACTATTACCTCAAATCCAAAATAGCGGAAGTAACAAGGTTGTGGATTCCCATCAACACCAACGGCAAAGTTGAGTGTAGAAATCGTAACCCTAACGTATCACTTACTCGTCGTAAGATAATCCTGCAACATGAGACGTTGCAGCCACAGAGGGTCAGTACATTGAATGTACTGGCAAATTCACACCATAGAGAATGATGAATAAAGACTATCACTACATGCATATTTGGCTGGTGGAAAAGCTCTATGGTTATAAGGTTTTTGCGTAAAGCCAATTTTTCCTTACTGCAAAGGAATAAATTTTATTTAACTATCATGGTGGTTGTTGAACATTGAGAATGGTTGACAGCATTCTCAATCCCAATTAAGTAACATCATTAAACCCAACAATATTCATTTAAAGTAACGTGATGAGATCAACAGGATAATCCAAGAACTAGATACTCAAGATGTCCATAACCGGGGACACGGCTAATCATGATTAGTTTATACACTCTGCAGAGGTTTGCGCACTTTTCCCCACGAGACTCGATCGCCTCCGCTGGATTTCTCGCACTACATGGTGTTTGAGAAACGGATGACCGAGACACAGTCTTTCAGAAGCGCTAGCACCTTATGATGGATAGACCGGTACACCTACTTTCCCCTACATCTACTAGTCTACCCTATAAGAGTTTGCACGACTTAATCAACTATGCCAGAGCCCATAATGGCTTGTGGCTGCACACGGAAGTTTCTAGTTTGAAAAATCTCATGATCCCTTTGAGCCTGGGTGGCGGTCCAAAAGAAAACAGGCAAGTCCTGGATTACCCAGGTGCCTAGACAGGCAATCCTAGAATAACCAGGTGCCTCAATCCACCCAGATGTGTGTTTAAGTTTCCACCTTAAGTAAACCATTAATTAACAATCTCACATCTGTCATGGATACTCTCAAAACCCAATCCACGTCTACTAGCATAGCATGGCATAATAAGCAAACGTAGAAGTAACTCCCAAAGGTTTGATAATAAACAGGTAATAGGTACTACCTCATCTACTTCCCATCCCACAGTTTAATTAGATCCTAATCATGCAATGTGTGAAGATTGATCTAATGCAAAAAAACTAGGTATGGAAGGGGATATGATCAAAGTGTGAACTTGCCTGCAATGTTGATGAAGACGATTCACACTCTTCTTGATAGATCTACTTGTCTCACTCCGGTCAATCTATCATAAGCAAGCAATAGTAACCACACATAAGCAATCACTCAAAGATTGGAGAGAACAAAGAAAACAATTCGAAAAACGTCAAAACCAAGCAAATAACTCTTGCAACATAAAACAATTTCTAACAGTACCAAAATTAAGTGAATTTGGCCTTATCAGAAAGTTTAGGTCAAGAGCTTCGATTTGCAAAAAGAATCAACTCAAACGGAGCTACGAAACTCAAGTTATGATCAAACAAAGTTTGAATTCAAATCTGATCTAATTCAAATTTTAAACTTTTCAAAAACATGTTTGAGTTGGATTACTGGATAGAGGAGATCATAACGAAGACGTGGGCGTTGGTTTCGTTGGATTTGGACTAACGAGTAAAAAGTTATAGTCATTTGAAAATCAGGGACTAATCTGTAAATAAAATCTTCACGGATAGGTCCCTGGCCGAAATTAACAGAAAAAAGAAAACACTAAATAACGAATGTTCACTAACTAGTTCTAAACAGAGAACGTTCTCTAAATAGATCTAACTAAAAAAACTAAACCGGTTTTTTTAAACGAAAACCGAGTCTAAAGAAAAAAAACCTAAAAAGAAAATCGAGTCGGTTTGTACCGGTTCGGGGCGGTTTTCCGTCGGAAAACCGGCGGCGGATCTCCGGCGGCTTCCCGCGGCGGCGAGCGTCGGCGAGGAGCGAGGCGACGCGAGCGGCGAGAAGGAGAGGAACGGGGCCCGGGGCCTCGTTATTTAAGGGAAAGGGGAGGAGGTGGCGTGGAGGAGGGGCAACGGCGGCGGTGTCCTGGCGGCGTACGGCGCCGGCGATGGCGTGCGGGACTCGGTCTCCCGCTGGAGATCGGGGACGACCCGGGGTGGGCCGGCGTGGCGCTGGGCCGGCTGGGCTTCGGCCCAGTCAGTCCGAAGAGTTTTTTTTAATAAACATTTTTCAGATAATTAAAAAAATGAAATAACTAAAAATATTATATAGGCATATAATATATCAAAATTTTCAGAAAAAGATTTCCAACATCATGGACATTTTTCTAGCATTAAATAAAATACACACAAAATCAGATAATTCAAAGAGTGCTACTGGTCTATTAAAACCCAACAAAAATCATTTTAAAAAAACCAAAATGATTTCAAATTAATTTTTTCTCCAATTTTCTATTGTAGGGAATCATGTTACCCTAATTTCCATATATTTTATTTTTGGAGAAAAATAATTTGAATAAAACTCAAATAACTCCAAATTGAAGACAAATTCAAAAGAACTTTGAATTTAATTCTTTGAAACTCCGAACTCATATTTCATATAATTTGAAGAAGTCCTTTTATCTTCTCTCATGAAAATCATTGAGCTGCATGAAGTTTATGAATTGAAATATTTCCAAATGAAATTCAATTGTTTTCAAATACCCTTTCATTTAATTTAAATGGAAGAAGTCATATCATCTTCGCTCAAGGGTTTTGTATTTGAAAAGAATTTGAATTCATGGAGATCAGAAAGCAAATATGAAAGTTTGGGAAAGTCCTTTTATTCCCTCTCATTTAACTTTCAAAAAGTTTCAAATTCACTCACTTTCAGACAATCAATCAAATCTATCTATTTATTATAACATTCCAAAATTTAGAATTTTGGGATGTTACAGGCCTGTTCCGGAGCTCCGTCGGAGGGGGCATCGATCATGGAGGGCTTCTACATCAACACCATAGCCCCTCCGATGAAGTGTGAGTAGTTCACCTCAGACCTACGGGTCCATAGTTAGTAGCTAGATGGCTTCTTCTCTCTTTTTGGATCTCAATACAATGTTCTCCCCCTCTCTTGTGGAGAACTATTCAATGTAATCTTCTTTTTGCGGTGTGTTTGTTGAGACCGATGAATTGTGGTTTTATGATCAAGTATATCTATGAACAATATTTGAATCTTCTCTGAATTCTTTTATGTATGATTGTTTATCTTTGCAAGTCTCTTCGAATTATCAGTTTGGTTTGGCCTACTAGATTGATCTTTCTTGCAATGGGAGAAGTGCTTAGCTTTGGGTTCAATCTTGCGGTGTCCTTTCCAAGTGACAGTAGGGGCAGCAAGGCACGTATTGTATTGTTGCCATAGAGGATAACAAGATGGGGTTTTCATCATATTGCATGAGTTTATCCCTCTACATCATGTCATCTTGCTTAAGGCGTTACTCTGTTTTCATTAACTTAATACTCTAGATGCATGCTGGATAGCGGTCGATGAGTGGAGTAATAGTAGTAGATGCAGGCAGGAGTCAGTCTACTTGTCTTGGACGTGATGCCTATATACATGATCATATCTAGATATTCTCATAACTATGCTCAATTCTATCAATTGCTCAACAGTAATTTGTTCACCCACCGTAGAATACTTATGCTCTCGAGAGAAGCCACTAGTGAAACCTATGGCCCCGGGGTCTATCTTCATCATATTAATCTCCCAATACTTAGTTATTTCCTTTGCTTTTACTTTGCTTTTATTTTACTTTGCATCTTTATCACAAAAATACCAAAAATATTATCTTATCATATCTATCAGATCTCACTCTCATAAGTGGCCGTGTAGGGATTGACAACCCCTTATCGCGTTGGTTGCGAGGATTTCTTTGTTTTGTGCAGGTACAAGGGACTGGCGCGTAGCCTCCTACTGGATCGATACCTTGGTTCTCAAAAACTGAGGGAAATACTTACGCTACTTTGCTGCATCATCCCTTCCTCTTCGGGGAAAACCAACGCGGTGCTCAAGAGGTAGCACCTACCCCCCTGGGCGCGCCCTCCTATCTCGTGGCCGCCTCGTGGACTTCCAGACTTCCACTCCAAGTCTCCTGGTTTGCATTTTTTCCAAGAAAGATCCTCGTGAAGGATTCGTTCCATTTGGATTCCGTTTGATATTCCTTTTCTATGAAACACTAAAATAGGCCCAAAAAACAGAAACTGGCATTGGGCCTTCGGTTTATAGGTTAGTCCCAAAAATAATATAAAAGAGCATATTAAAGCCCATTAAACATCCAAAACAGATAATATAATAGCATGGAACAATCAAAAATTATAGATACATTGGAGACGTATCAGAGGATAAGAGACATGATGTGAGATGCCAAGCTTCTGGAAAAAATAATTCAACTTTTCATACTCACCACCCGAGTCAGTTTGCATAGCAATGATTTTGGAGTTCTGTTTGCGTTCAACAAGATTTTGAAAATTTATAAAGACTTGGAATACATCAGATCTTTTTTTCAACAAGTAAATTTACTATAATCATCAATGAAGCTTACATAGTAGGAAAATCTACCAACCGAAGTAGGGGCTGGTCCCCATACATCTGAGAATATGAGTTGTAGTGGAGAAGTAGATACACTGATAGAAATAGGGTAAGGCAGTTGATGACTTTTAGCTTGTTGACACAAATCACAAACTGACTCAACGCTAGACTCATAAGAGAGTTTATTTTTGCTAAGAATATTTAACTATGACTGAAGATGGATGACCCAAACGACTGTGCCACCTTGATGATGAAGGCTTGGTGACAATATTTGCTTGTTTATCTGACCATGAAGATGATGATGATATGAGTGGGTAGAGACCTACCACGCACCATCCTCTAAGAATGATTCTCCTTGTTGCCAAGTCCTTAACCAAGAAAAAATAAGGATATAATTCTATGAGAACATTGTTATCAAGAGTGAAACGATGGACGGAAACAAGATTTTTGGAAGTTTCTGGAACATGCAAGGCATCTTTCAAGTGCAAAATTTTCATGGGGTTTTTAACGATTGAACTACCAATATGTGTAATATTCATACTAGAACCGCTTGTCGTGCGAATTTGATCACCTCCATTGTACTTCTCTCGCATCATCAACTTGTCAAGTTCACCTGTGATGTGGTTTGTTGCTGCACTGTCGGCGTACCAATTTGTGTCCACGCCATAGGAGACTACATGCGCCTCCTTTTCTTCTTGATCATTCTGTTCATAGCGCCACCAGCAGACACGTGCACCCCCTGGATGATCCTTGAAACATATCTGACACTCTGGGAAGTCATGTTGCTGCTCACGCACCTGCTGTTGATGTTGCTGTCGAGGGCGTCCTCTAAAACTGCCGCCCCCATTAGAGGGAGAGGGTTGGAGGTCACCGCGGTCACCATTACGGCTGTGCCCCCTTCCTCCTCGCCCGTGATAGGATATGTCGCGGGACTGGCCACGGCCTTTGTAGACCGCGTTGGCAGATGTATAAAACCCGCCTGAAGATGAGTCTCCCAACATCTCCATCCTTTGATTAAAGGTAGAGATCTGAGCAAATAGGTCATCAGCGGTGATGCTATTCTTGACAGCGCCGATCGCCGCCACCACGGAGTCGTAGTCGCGGTCCAGACCTGCAAGGATGTAGTCCACCATCTCTGAATCAGAGACGGGGCGGCCAGCAGCAGCTAGTTCATCCCCGAGACTCTTCATCTTCACCATGTATGCCGAACTAGACATGGTGCCTTTCTTGGCTTGGTGATCGCAATTCTCAGATTGGTAATCCGAGACTGCGATTGTGAGGCGAAGAGGTTGTTGATTGTTGTCCAGAGCTCGAAGGTGGAGTCCCTCCCAACGACCTGCGCAAGGATCTCAGGAGACATGGAGTTGAGTAGATATGAAAGGACATGTTGGTCTTTGGTGACCCAAGGTCCATACAGAGGATTCGGCTCTTGGGTCATGGTTTTGTCCACCTTTGTGACCTCCACTGTCTTGGGCGGGGCGGCGTCGGAGTTGTCCAGGAGCCCAGTAACCTGCGCCCCTCGCATGGCTGGGAGAACATGCGTCTTCCAGAGGATGAAGTTCCCTCTCGCAATTTTTTTTACGGAGGCGAACCGAGGTTGAGGGTGACGCCAGCTGAGGAAGCCATGACGGCGATCGCGAATGTGTTCTAGGTTTTTTTTGGTTTGTGGCTAGATGTATGGAAGAGGGGCTCTGATGACCATGTAGGAATTGCGAGCGTTCCTACTCCCATCGAGGGGAGTCGCATCTGTATATATTGATATGGGGTAGGAGATGCCTTGGTGTACAAGATAGAGTTACAAGAATTTGAAAGGATACAAGAAGGGAAAGAGGTTGAGATTACATATTCTCTAACAAAATGGTTGCTAGGAAGCTAAAAACCAGTGAAATTATTAGTTTGCATGAACAGTCGTGGGCCTATATGAAGGAAGTAGCCCACTACCCTTAATGGGCTTCCCTAATGGGCTCGCAGGGGCCAAAATTCTCATAGGCCTTTAATTGATCAGTTTTGGTCATGTGCATAATTGCTCGTCGTAATGGGCTCAAATTATCTAATTGGCCCATTAAGTTAATGGGCCGTTACCAGGCCGAAAGTTAATGTGCGACCCTGTTACCTCCTGGATCATTAACAGCCTGACATCAAAGCGGGTAACAGGTGGACCCATTTGATTTCACGGGCCGTTAACAGGCTAATACTAAGGTCGGGCTACATATGGCCCAACTATACTGTGGGCCTTTAGCAGGCCGAGAGAGACAGCAGGCTCGTACTGGACCATGAAGAGCATGGGCCGCTAAGAGGCTGAAAGTCAGGTCGTATTATATATGGCCCAACTGTGTTGTGGGCCTTTACCAGGCCGAAAGAGAAACCGGGTTGGTATTGGACCATGAAGAGCATGAGTCGTTAAAAGGCCAAAACTCAGGTCCAACTACAAATTGCCCAACTCATTTATGGGCCATCAACAGACTGAAAGGCACACTGGGCCGGAAATTGGCCCAACACTTAAATGGGTCACTAAAAGGCCAAAAGACGTACATCCTAAAAATCGGCCCATCCCTTGAATGGGCCGTTAACAGGTCGAAACCACATCAGGCCGATATTGAGCCCAAATATATAGCGGGTTGTTAACGGGCTCGAACTAACGATGGGCTGCAATGGTGTCAAATCGTTAACGGGCCGTTGACGGGCCGAATTGGCACATCACGTATGAGCCGTGGGCTTAAATGGACCTGACACAAGTAGGCCTTATATGGGCCAGCCTACTAATTTTTACTGGGCTGGCCTTTTTCACCGGAATGGGCCACTGTTAAGCCTTGCCACATGTTGACGCATCATAGGCGCCTCTCGTACTATGAGTGGATGACATATGTCCCAATGCTGAGCCGACACGTGGACCCTCTGGCGAATGAAATTTTACATGTGGAAAATCCCCATTGGTCCAGTCTGTTAACGGGTTATCATATCCAAACTAGAACTCAATAGCTTAACGGCGACCCGTTATGGTGGATGCCACGTGTCAGTTACCCTTGATGAAAGCAATTCTACGACGCGTGATTTATCGTCATGGAAGTGAACACTTCCGTGATGATAATTTTGGTAATTTCATGGAACACTTGTATGACAGCACAGGTATGACTATCTTGATTCTTTCATAAAATCGTCATGGATGTACATGCATGATAGAAAACATGACCGACTGTGACAAACACGTATCATCACGGACGTGTATTTTTTTGTAGTGTAAGATGCATATGGACTCAAGTCTAGCAACGGGGGAATATGTCTCACCATAGTCCATATCTTCGACTTGAGTGTAACATTGAGCGACGAGACGGGCCTTGTTGCGTACAACATGTCCGTCTTCATCTTACTTATTCTGAAACACCCATTTGGTTCCAATGACATTGTGATTGTCATCGGGCTTTTCAACCAATGTCCACACTTGATTCATCCCTAAATTGTATAGCTCTTCGTGCATAGCATTCACCCAATGCGGATCCTCCAGAGCTTCTTAAACCTTCATAGGTTCAACACTAGAAATGAATGAGTAGTGTTCACAAAAGTTAGCCAAACGAGTTTTAGAGCGAGTAATTATCCCGGTTTGAATGTCATCGAAGATTTGTTTGACGGGATGATCTCTTGTGACTCTTGCTCTAACTCGTCAGAGCTTTTGTTTAGATCGGGTTGGAACATCCTCCTAATTGTCTTCTTCTTATTCTTCTCCTCCTTCATATTGTTTGTGTTGTCGCTCTCTTGTGGAGGTGGAGAGGGAGGTCGAGGTGGTTCCTCTTGTTGTACTTCCTCATTTCCTCTGTCTTGACGTGTTCCACTTGTGGATGCCTTCAAGTCAACTTGTGGTCCACCTTGATGTGAAGTAGAGGCTTCCACTTGAAAGGATGAAGTACTCTCCTTCACCTTCGTTGCACGAATCTTGCCAATAGATAAATCTTGGATTGCTTCCGAAGGATCTTTGTCTCCTACATCAATTGGCAATTGCTCTACTTGCGAGCCGTTAGATTCATCAAACTTCACATTTACCGACTCTTCAACTTTTCGAGTGAAATTGCTGTAGACACGGTAAGTGTGAGAGTTTGAGCCATAACCGAGTAGGAAACCTTCATGAGATTTAGGAGGAAATTTTGGGCAATGATGCTTATTAAGAAATGTAACACTTTGAGCCAAATACTCAAAGTACCCAACTTGTGGTTTGTTACCGGTGAGAAGTGATGTCTACTACACAACTTTATTCTTGTAGAGTCGTGTTGGGCCTCCAAACGCAGAGTTTTGTAGGACAGTAGCAATTTTCCCTCAAGTGGATGACCTAAGGTTTATCAATCTGTGGAGGTGTAGGATGAAGATGGTCTCTCTCAAACAACCCTGCAACCAAATACAAGAAATCTCTTGTGCCCCCAACACACCCAATACAATGTTAAATTGTATAGGTGCACTAGTTCGGTGAAGATATGGCGATAAAAGTGTAATATGGATGGTAGAAATATATTTTTATAATCTGAATAAATAAAAACAGCAAGGTAGAAAATAGTAAACGGGCACAAAAACGGTATTGCAATGCTTGAAAATGAGGCCTAGGGTCCGTACTTTCGCTGGTGCAGTCTCTCAACAGTGCTAATATAATTGGATCATATAACCGTCCCTCAACTTGCGACGAAGAATCACTCCAAAGTTCTTATCTAGCGGAGAACATAAGACGGAATTGTTTGTAGGGTACGAAACCACCTCAAAGGTATTCTTTCCGATCAATCTATCCTAGAGTCCGTACTAAAATAACACGAAGCTATTCTTTCTGATCGATCTAACAAAGAGTTCATACTAAAATAACACCAAAGCAAATTCAGATTCATAATATTCAATCCAACACAAAGAACTTCAAAGAGTGCCCCAAGATTTCTACCGGAGAAACAAAGACAAGAACGTGCATCAACCCCTATGCATAGATTACCCCAATGTCACCTCGGAAATCCGCGAGTTGAGTGCTAAAACATATATCAAGTGAATAAATACGATACCCCATTGTCACCACAAGTATTCAACTGCAAGACATATATCAAGTTTTCTCAAATCCATAAAAGTATTCAATCCAATAACAACAAAATCTCAAAGGGAAAAACTCAATTCATCACAACAAGATAGAGAGGGGAAAACACCATATGATCCGACTATATTAACAAATCCCGGATACATCATGATCATGACATCTCAAGAACATGAGAGAGAGAGAGAGAGAGAGATTAAACACATAGCTACTGGTACAAACCCTCAGCCCCGAGGGTGGACTACTCCCTCCTCATTGTGGTGGCCGCCGCGTTGATGAAGATGACCGCCGGAGATGATTCCCCCTACGGCAGGGTGCCGGAACAGGGTCTAGATTGGTTTTCGGTGGCTATAGAGCCTTGCAGTGGCAGAACTTCTGGTCTAGGTTAACCCCTGATGGTTTCTCTATTTATAGGATTTTTGGCGTTGGTTTCACGCTAAGATGGGCCTCGAGGTGAGCACAACCCACCAGGGCAAGCTAGGCCCACCAGGCGCACCCTGGTGGGTTGTGCCCTCCTCGTGGCTCTTCTGGCCCTCCCACGAAGCTTCGGGGGTCTCTTTTGTTCCAAAAAAATCGTCAAAAAGTTTCAGCTCATTTGGAGAACTTTCATTTCTGCAGAAAAAACAACACCATGATAGTTATGTGAAAACAGCGTCCGTCCAGGTTAGTTCCATGCAAATCATACCAAAACCATATAGAATTGTTGTAAACATGGCATGAATACTTCATAAATTATAGATACGTTGGAGACGTATCAGCATCCCCAAGCTTAATTCCTACTCGTCCTCGAGTAGGTAAATGATAAAAGAAATAATTTATGAAGTGTGAATGCTAGCAAAGTGCATAAGTTTGATCAATGATAATTTCAACCACTTTTCCTAGCATCATAACAACAACTCTTTCTCATAAAACTTATCATGATAAAGTAGCAATTGAAAACGGAATTTTTGTTGTGGAATGCTACCTATCATATTCATCATAATTTTCTTTTGTAACATGGACATTTGGACTTGAATGATTCAAAGCAATAGTGTTGGTATAAATTCTATAGTAGGGTGGCATGGGCCATGGAAAGTGAAAGTATGGTGGAAAAAGGAATAAACTTTATTTTCTTTTTGGGAACCGCCTATGATATACTCCCTCCGTTCTAGAATATAAGGTGTATTTATTTTCGTGCAAGTCAACCACCTAAAAGTTTGACCAAGATCAATACCACCGTACTATAGACCTTATAGCCCTCCATACCAACACTTTCCAAGGAATTTATTATTTGACAACATAAAGTAAATTCATTTTCATTTCGGGACTGGGCATCCCTAATACCTCCGTACTCTCGTGCAATGACAAGTGAATAAACACTCATCGTGAGAATAACACATCTAGCATGGAAAATATTGGCCACCCCCTACCGTTTCATGAGCTGTACGAGCAAACAAAAGAGAAATTTATTTTGAAAATTAGAGATGGCACATACAAATTTGCTAAGAATGGCAAATGGATACCGCATATAGGTAGGTATAGTGGACTCATGTGGCGAAATTGGTTTAAAGGATTTTGGATGCACAAGTAGTGATCATACCTAGTGCAAAATGAAGGCTAGCAAAAGATTGAGAAGCAACCAACCAAGAAATGGATAATCTCATAAGAAAGCATTGAGCATAATTAACACCGAATAATGCACCACAAGTAGGATGTAATTTCATTGCACAACTATTGACTCTCGTGCTTGCATAGGGAATCACAAACTTTAACACCAATATTCTTACTAAAGAATAATTACTCATCAACATGACTCACATCATCATATCTCAAAACTATTACAAGGAATCAAGTTTATTTTGTCCAATGATCTTCATGAAAGTTTTTATTATATCCTTCTTGGATATCTATCATTTTGGAACTAATTTTCATGTATTGCTTTTGATAAGCTCAAACAAACATAAGTGAAGATCATGAGCATAATATTTCTTTCTCTCAAACTAATTTTAGTGAAGCAAGAGAGAATTTCGTCAAAAATACTAAAGCACACCGTGCTCTAAAAGATATAAGTGAAGCACTAGAGAAAATGACAAGCTACTCCAAAGAAGATATAAGTGAAGATCAAGCGAGTAGTTAAGTAAATAAGTAGCTATTTGAGGACTCTCTCTTACTCAAAAACTTTCAGATCTAAGTATTTTATTAAAACAGCAAGCAAAAACAAAATAAAATGACATTCTAAGAATATCACACATCATGTGAAGAAGCAAAAACTTAGGCTCAACCGATACTAACTGATAATTGTTGAAGAACAAAGGTGGGATGCCTAGTGGGGCATCCCCAAGCTTAGATGCTTGATGTCTACTACGCAACTTTTTTCTTGTAGACTCGTGTTGGGCCTCCAAGCGTGGAGTTTTATAGGATAGTAGCAATTTTCCCTCAAGTGGATGACCTAAGGCTTATCAATCCGTGGGAGGTGTAGGATGAAGATGGTCTCCCTCAAACAACACCGCAACCAAATACAAGAAATCTCTTGTTGGGGAACATGGTAATTTCAAAAAAATTCCTACACACACGCAAGATCATGGTGATGCATAGCAACGAGAGGGAATAGTGTTGTCTACGTACCCTCGTAGACCATAAGCAGAAGCGTTATGACAACACGGTTGATGTAGTCGTGCGTCTTCACGATCGACCGATCCCAACACCGAAGGTACGGCACCTCTGCGATATGCACACGTCCGGCTCGGTGACGTCCCACGAACTCACGATCCAGTAGAGCTTCGAGGGAGAGCTTCGTCAGCACGATGGCGTGATGATGGTGATGATGTTGCTACTGGAACAGAGCATCGCCTAAGCACTGCTACGATATGACCGAGGTGGATTATGGTGGAGGGGGGCATCACACACGACTAAAAGATCAATGATCAACTTGTGTGTCTATGGGGTGCCACCTCCCCCGTATATAAAGGAGTGGAGGAGGGGGAGGAGGCCG
This sequence comes from Triticum urartu, assembly GCF_056163025.1. Classification (NCBI taxonomy): domain Eukaryota; kingdom Viridiplantae; phylum Streptophyta; class Magnoliopsida; order Poales; family Poaceae; genus Triticum; species Triticum urartu. Next base: position 84,028,309 of record NC_141873.1, read on the forward strand.
GCCCCTAGGCGCGCCCCAAGGGGAGTCCTACTCCCACCGGGAGTAGGATTCCCCCCTTCCCTAGTTGGACTAGGAGTGGAAGGAAGGGGAAGGAAGGAGGAAGGAAAAGGGGGGTCGGCCCCCTTCCCAATTCGGATTGGGCTTGGGGGCGCCCCTTCCTTTGCTCCTTTCCCTTCTCTCCCACTAAGGCCCAATAAGGCCCATATACCTCCCGGGGGGTTCCGGTAACCTCCCGGTGCTCCGGTATATGCCCGATCTCATCCGGAACCATTCAGATGTCCAAATATAGTCGTCCAATATATCGATATTTATGTCTCGACCATTTCAAGACTCCTCGTCATGTCCATGATCATATCCGGGACTCCGAACTATCTTCAGTACATCAAAACACATAAACTCATAATACCGATCGTCATCGAACGTTAAGCGTGCGGACCCTATGGGTTTGAGAACTATGTAGAAATGACCGAGACACGTCTTTGGTCAATAAGCAATAGCGGAACCTGGATGCTCATATTGGTTCCTACATATTCTATGAAGATCTTTATCAGTTAAACCGCATAATGATATACGTTGTTCCCTTTGTCATCGGTATGTTACTTGCCCGAGATTCAATCATCGGTATCTCAAAACCTAGTTCAATCTAGTTACCGACAAGTCTCTTTACTCGTTCTGTAATGCATTATCCCGCAAGTAACTCATTAGTCACATTGCTTGCAAGGCTTATAGTGATGTGCATTACCGAGAGGGCCCAGAGATACCTCTCCGACAATCAGAGTGACAAATCCTAATCTTGACCTATCCCAACTCAACAAACACCATCGGAGACACCTGTAGAGCACCTTTATAATCACACAGTTACGTTGTGACATTTGGTAGCACACAAAGTGTTCCTCCGGTATTCGGGAGTTGCATGATCTCATAGTCATAGGAACATGTATAAGTTATAGAGAAAGCAATAGCAACAACTAAACGATCATCGTGCTAAGATAACGGATGGGTCAAGTCAATCACATCATTCTCTAATGATGTGATCCCGTTAAACAGATGACAACTCATGTTTATGGTTAGGAAACATAACCATCATTGATTCAACGAGCTAGTGAAGTAGAGGCAAACTAGTGACACTCTATTTGTCTATGTATTCACACATGTACTAAGTTTCCGATTAATATAATTCTAGCATGAATAATAAACATATATCATGATATAAGGAAATATAAATAACAACTTTATTATTGCCTCTAGGGCATATTTCCTTCAGTCTCCCACTTGCACTAGAGTCGATAATCTAGATTACATTGTAATGATTCTAACACCCATGGAGTCTTGGTACTGATCATGTTTTGCTCGTGAGAGAGGCTTAGTCAACGGGTCTGCAACATTCAGATCCGTATGTATCTTGCAAATCTCTATGTCCCCCTCCTTGACTTGATCGCGGATGGAATTCAAGCGCGTCTTGATATGCTTGGTTCTCTTGTGAAATCTGGATTCCTTTGCCAAGGCAATTGCACCAGTATTGTCACAAAAGATTTTCATTGGACCCGATGCACTAGGTATGACACCTAGATCGGATATGAACTCCTTCATCTAGACTCCTTCATTTGCTACTTCCGAAGCAGCTATGTATTCCGCTTCACACATAGATCCCGCCACGACGCTCTGCTTGGAAGTGCACCAACTGACAGCTCCACGATTTAAATAACATGTATCCGGTTTGTGACTTAGAGTCATCTGGATCAGTGTCAAAGCTTGCATCGACGTAACTGTTTACGACAAGCTCTTTGTCACCTCCATATACGAGAACATATCCTTAGTCCTTTTCAGGTATTTCAGGATATTCTTGACCGTTGTCTAGTGATCCACTCCTGGATTACTTTGGTACCTCCCTGCTAAACTGATAGCAAGGCACACATTAGGTTTGGCACACAGCATTGCATACATGATAGAGCCTATGGCTGAAGCACAGGGAACACCTTTCATTTTCTCTCTATCTTCTGTAGTGGTCAGGCATTGAGTCCGACTCAACTTCACACCTTGTAATACAGGTAAGAACCCTTTCTTCGCCTGATCCATTTTGAACTTCTTCAAAACTTTATCAAGATATGTGCTTTGTGAAAGTCCAATTAAGCGTCTTGATCTATCTCTATAAATCTCGACGCCCAATATATAAGCAGCTTCACCGAGGTCTTTCATTGAAAAATTCTTATTCAAGTATCCTTTTATGCTATTCAGAAATTCAGTATCATTTCTGATCAATAATATGTCATCTACATATAATATCAGAAATGCTACAGAGCTCCCACTCACTTTCTTGTAAATAAAGGTGTCAGTGTCAAAATCGGCGGATCTCGGGTAGGGGGTCCCGAACTGTGCGTCTAGGATCGATGGTAACAGGAGGAAGGGGACACGATGTTTTACCCAGGTTTGGGCCCTCTTGATGGAGGTAAAACCCTACGTCTTGCTTGATTTATTCTTGATGATATGGGTATTACAAGAGTTGATCTACCACGAGAGCGGAGAGGCTAAACCCTAGAAGCTAGCCTATCGTATGATTGTTGTATATATCTTTATCGACTAGCCTGGCCTCGGTTTATATAATGCACCAGAGGCCTAGGATAACAAGAGTCCTAGCCGAATACGCCGGTGGGGAGGAGTCCTTGTCTTGATCGCCAAGTCTTGTGGAAGCTTCCTTGTATGCGGCAACTGTCCGAACTGGCCCATGAGTATACATCCATGGGGGTCCTCGACCCAATCTAACAGATCGGGAGATGACGTGGTGAGTACCCCCTAATCCAGGACACCGTCAGTAGTCCCCTGAACCAGTCTTCAAGTTAGGGACGCTCCTCGATTCTTCCGAACTATTCTTCATCTTTGGTTATCGGTCTTGAAAACTGGTTCAACAAATCTTCTCATCTTCGATCTTGAGGATCGCCGAAATGCATTCGACGAGTTTACACGCCGGGTATCTGAGGAGCCCCTTTAAGTTTCCGGCCTTTATCAATGCCTTGTTATTTTTATGCCACACCTCGGGTTTGAAGTTGTTCCCGGGAGGCAGTGTCCTCTTGCGTCCGAGTTCTAACGCCGGACTGCATTCGAGGTATTTTTTGCAGTCGAGCACCAATGCCGGACTGCTTCCGAGCTCTAACGCCGGAATGTATCCGAGCTCCAATGCCGGACTATATCCAAACTCCAACGCTGGACCGTATCCGGGCGCCAACGCCGGACTATATCTGAGGTGTCATATCACCTTGGTTCAAAAAAGTTAAAGGAGTTTAGCTGAGCTTAATGCCGGAAATGCCCTCTATGGAGCTAGCCACTAGCGCCCGAGCTTTATGCCGGACTGCTTCCAAGGTGGTGCACCACCCCGACCGCGGGCTGATTTATTGTGAATATTTTTAACTGGTGCAGTTTATTCTCTGTCGAGATATATAGCCAGTAGCCCTCAAGGTGTGTATCGGTCTAAAACCCGAGATGCACCTAAAGGATGACGTAAGACCGCTGATCCCAGTAGCCGCTGAGACTCAGGTTGATTTGCAAAATCGGCCTGAGGATCAAGTCCTAGCTCGGTAGAATACTTCGGGACACAAAAAGTGGCGTGCTCAGTCCTCGAGACTCGGGTTGGGTGCGGCCGACCAACCTGAGGATCAAAATCTCCTCAGCAACTGTATTGCACTTAAAATTTTCTGCATTGAACAGGAAATGCAGTAGCCCCCGAGACACTGGTCGGGTGGCAACACCAGATCAGGGGATCGATGTGCCCCTTTAATGTTTTTAAATAATAAGCCCTGAAGCCCAGTAGCCCCCGAGCCTTAATGCGGGCACGGGTGGCCGAATTAAGGATCAATATCCATAGTAAAATCACAAATTATGTGTAATGACTCTATGTATCCAAGTACTTTACGTCATTAATGCTCGGATCCGCATTGTACAAAACTTTGTTGACCGACCATCGGCTTCCACCTCCTCGGCCAGTAGCCGAGGAGTGTTTTTCCTACTTTATAAAGCCTTTATGAGGGCAAAGATTTACGACAAACAAGGCAATCTGGCCATACGGTTTTATAAACAAAGGTACGCAGAGAGATATGTTATATTATTGTTTAACATAAGAAATGTCTTCCAAAGAAAATAGTCCCGCTATCGGTTCCTTTCTTTGGGTTGTCATGCTAAGCATGATTATGAAACCTCAGCTCTAATGTAAGAGCAAAATATCGAGGATTTAGTTTGGGAGGCCAGTTAATAGCCCCCGGTAGTGTTCGGCGACAGTCAAGGTCAAGCCATAAACACTTCGGCCATTATTATGAGTGGCCCGTCATTTAACACAGTCATCGGATCGCTGACCAGTTTACGCTTATTGTGACAGTCAGTTTTTGGCTTTCTCCACTGAGGTGCTTAACCGTGTGAGCTGGAAGCACAATCGCAGTGGTTCTCCCTTTGCACGCCTAGCCGAACAAAGCGGAACGTAGGAAGCAAGTGCAGGAGCCGGGCAACCCAACTATTGACCGAAGACACAATTCGAAACCGATGCATATATAGCAATATCTGAGAATATTTTTGCCGAATCTATAAAGGTGTCCGGCATTGCACTGCGAGACTTGTGCTAAAAACACACAAATAGTTTAAAAGTGCCATAAGCTTGGAAAACCAAAAAACGTCAGTAAAAACTTGACGTCCGAACAAGATCAAGTGTTCGGTGCCAATCCGAAAATTGGTCTTAGAAAAAAAGAGTGCTTCTGTCGTGCTTTAACATTATACATCCGATCTCAAGACTTCAGGCGGGTCAGCCTACGGCTGCAGCCTCCTATCCCGAAGGCGGAGTGCTTCTCGTTAGACCAGTGTAGCGAACTAAACTCGAGCGGTCACTAGAGAGAAAATGGGTTATCTGGCTATTGACCACACACTCACGTCAAAAAAGGAGCGATAGAAAAAGACTTTGCAACGACCAAGAAGAAAACACATTTACTATAAAATAGCTCATGTAAATTTTAAGAGCCCTCAAGTGACTTGGGTAAAAGATTTTATGTATAATGATTGTATGTACCGAAGTACTTATATCATATCTTTGTTCAACCGAACTTTAAACGCGTCTTAACCGACCATCGGCTTCTCCCTCTTCGGTCAAAGACCAAAAAGTGTTATGTACTCCACCTATTGAGAATATCGACAGTCTTTCCGATAACCAGGCAACCGGGCCATAAGGCTATAACAGACAAAGCGCGCTCAGGGAACTTATTGTATATTACAGACGAAGTGTAAGAAGCATCTTCAAAGAAAATAGTACCCCCACCGATACCTTTCTTCAGTGCTCATTATTACTATGAGACTTGTGCAATAGATTTTTTGTACTCATGAGTTCCGTTGTGTTCCGACCATGATTGAAAACAATAAGAGCGCTAGCTTTCGGCTTCACCCAGTCTGAGGTCAGAGCTCGGAGGACCCGGTCGTGACAATCGCAGAGGTGCTCCCTTTACTCCCTAGCCGAACAATCGGGAAGGTAGGGGTAAGCATAGGAGCCAAGCAACCCAGCTTGCAAATCGCTTTAAGTCAATATGGTGCATATTGTGGCGTAATACACGAACAAGGAACGAAGCCATACAAGTATAATCATATGCAAGAGGAAAAGCTTCATAAAGGAAGCCCCCAAATAAACGGGGTATTTGAATATGTGTGTCACAAACAAAGTTTGGACAAGGAAATTTTTTACAAGCAACTTTTTTCCAAAAAAGTATAATGCTTGGTCGAACCGAACACAAGTTAAAAATTAAAAATTTGAGCATGAAAGCGACTTAGCTGGTTAATGTGTTCGGCATTGATGGCGCGGTCTTGATGCGGGACAAGGTTCCATCCCCCAAGCCGGTCCCGAGGTGGCGGAGCGGAGAGCTCGACACGCCGAAGTGGTGACATAGCAAGGTCAATGCAGACCGGCAGAGTGATGCCGAAGTCCCCGGATCATTTTCCTGTGCACAAAAAATAGTGCAAACCGGAGATAATAGTAATAATGATAATTAAGAAAATTGTTGCATAATAAATAATTTATGCAAAGTGAGTAATAAAAGAAATATGGCCTGGCGCCGAAGTCAATGTCGATGCAGGGCGTTGGCGTGATGCGGTAAAGGCGTGGCAAAGCCTGAATTCACAGGTCGGTCCGAGTTTCGGATGCGGCGTTCGCCGGACTATGTACGGAAACTGACCGAACCACCACGCGACCGTCGTTAATGCGGCCATCGTTTGATAGACCTGTGTACAGATGATGGACAAACCAAAGTAATAATTCCTTGGAAAAAATAAACCCAAACAAGCAAATAATACTAGGATTAATAGCACCTGGTTTATTTGTTGTAGCAATCCGAAGAAAGGTGATTCCGAAAATTGGGACTCGATCCGCACACCCATTGCCTGATGGGCGATAAAGCGATGGTATGGCGATACTGGCAAAGGTTGGCTCGCCGAGGCAAAGCCCTCGGTCCAGCTAGCGTGACGGAGCTGGTCGGCTAGTGACGCCGAAGTCTCCGGAGTAGGTTGATGAAGAGATGGCGAAGGCCCCGGCCCAGCCGAGATGTCGAAGCCTCGATGTCAGTCGATGAGTCGAAGTAGGTCGGCGTGATGGACACCAGCTTGAAGAAGCAATAGTGTGGCCCTGCCGATGCAGGTCGTGAAGTGGTCGATGCCGGCTTGATGAAGTGATCGTGCGGTGATGCCGGTATGCCCGCTTCATGTAATCCATGGGGCGGCGATGATGGTGATGATTTATCCTTCGCGATTCCGGACTGTTGTTCGGCTTGCCGAGATGATGATCCGAAGAAGTTGAGCTCGGCTCAATAAAGTGACGATGTGTCTAGCGCAGGTCGGCAGCCTTGGAGCAATATCGCTGAACTGGTTTGACACCAGCATGATGATGAAGGCGACCTCAGGGGAGGCTTAAAAATTTATGGACGCGTGTTTAAAAACAACACACAATACCCTAGAAGAGAATTCCTCTAAAATGGTTGTCCAATGTCACGTTCATAAAGAAACATGAATTCGGATCGGATCCGTATTCGCGCAGAAAACGGATCCGAAAATTGATCCACTCATCGGAAGGTTCCCGGAGTTTGAACCGTCAGATCGAGCTGAAATTTGGAGGGGTGGTAGATATGAGAATTCCGCAGTAGATGAACGGTTGGATCTTCCAAAGGACCTCCGAGCTAGGCTCTGGAGACCACGACCTAAACTCGTCCAGATTCCCGTCCAGATTTGACAGGACTCCGGTATATCGTAGATTGTCGGAAATTCCTCCATCAGAACTCGACGAAATTTTGCATGGCTGTTGTAGATGTAATTCCGCACTATTCCACCGAAGCAATCGTCAAACTGACGCTTGAGGAGGCGGTGACGGCGAATACAAGTTCGCTGTTCATAAAAACAGCACGGCCGCCCGAGGGCAATGTTGACGTTGAGCCCTCGAGCTCCATGGATGATTCCTCCCTGATCTTGATAGAGATCGGAGTTGATGTTTGATGAAGGCCCTCGTCCGAACATGGTGATCCGAACACGGGGCGTAGTTCTTGGTCGAACCAAGGTGACCAGTCGAGTTGGTGACAAAGATGCCGAAGTCGCAGTTGATCTGCATGCGAGCCATCGACCTTTTTGCCGATCACACAGCGGAACTCTCAATGAAAGTTCCAATGTCGGTGTCAAAACCGGTGGATCTCGGGTAGGGGGTCCCGAACTGTGCGTCTAGGATCGATGGTAACAGGAGGCAGGGGACACGATGTTTTACCCAGGTTCGGGCCCTCTTGATGGAGGTAAAACCATACGTCCTGCTTGATTTATTCTTGATGATATGGGTATTACAAGAGTTGATCTACCACGATATCAAAGAGGCTAAACCCTAGAAGCTAGCCTATGGTATGATTGTTGTATATATCTTTATCGACTAGCCTGGCCTCGGTTTATATAATGCACCAGAGGCCTAGGATAACAAGAGTCCTAGCCGAATACGCCGGTGGGGAGGAGTCCTTGTCTTGATCGCCAAGTCTTGTGGAATCTTCCTTGTATGCGGCAACTGTCCGAACTGGCCCATGAGTATACGGCCATGGGGGTCCTCGACCCAATCTAACAGATCGGGAGATGACGTGGTGAGTACCCCCTAATCCAGGACACCGTCAAAAGGCTTCTCCAAAAGTCTGTATAAAACCATATGCTTCAATCACACTATCAAAGCGTATATTCCAATTTCGAGAGGCTTGCACCAGTCCATAAATGGATCGGTGGAGCTTGCACACTTTGTTAGCACCTTTTGGATCGACAAAACCTTCTGGTTTCATCATATACAACTCTTCTTTAAGATATCCATTATGGAATGCAGTTTTGACATCCATTTGCCAAATTTCATAATCATAAAATGCGGCAATTGCTAACATGATTCGGACGGACTTAAGCATCGCTACGGGTGAGAAGGTCTCATCGTTGTCAACTCCTTGAACTTGTCGAAAACCTTTTGCAACAAGTTGAGCTTTGTAGACGGTAACTTTACCGTCAGCGTCAGTCTTCTTCTTGAAGATCCATTTATTTTCTATGGTCTGTCGATCATCGGGCAAGTCAACCAAAGTCCACACTTTCTTCTCATACATGGATCCCATCTCAGATTTCATGGCCTCAAGCCATTTTGTGGAATCTGGGCTCATCATCGCTTCCTCATAGTTCGTAGGTTTGTCATGGTCAAGTAACATGACTTCCAGAACAGGATTACCATACCACTCTGGTGCGGATCTTACTCTGGTTGACCTACGAGGTTCGGTAGTATCTTGTTCAGAAATTTCATGATCATCATCATTAGCTTCCTCACTTACTGGTGTAGGAATCACTGGAAGTGATTTTAGTGATGAACTACTTTTCAATAAGGGAGAAGGTACAATTACCTCATCAAGTTCTACTTTCCTCCCATTCACTTCTTTCGAGAGAAACTCCTTCTCTAGAAAGGATCCGTTCTTAGCAACGAATATCTTGCCTTCGGATCTGTGATAGAAGGTGTACCCAACAGTCTCCTTTGGGTATCCTATGAAGACACATTTCTCCGATTTGGATTCGAGCTTATCAGGTTGAAGCTTTTTCACATAAGCATCGCAGCCCCAAACTTTAAGAAACAACAACTTGGGTTTATTGCCAAACCACAGTTCATAAGGTGTCATCTCGACGGATTTAGATGGTGCCCTATCACTAGTAGAAAAAGGGTCAAACGTGAAGCACATTAGTGTCGGTTCCAACGGCTAGCCGGGCCGCTTTCATTAGTACCGGTTCGTGGCGAACCTTTAGCACCGGTTCATGCCACGAACCGGTACTAATGAGAGTGGTGGCAGGATGTTGTCAGACTGGGGCCCCTCCAGCCCCTTTAGTACCGGTTCTTGGCACGAACCGGTACTAAAGGTCGTCCTACATAAACCCTTCGTCCACCCGAGCTTGCTCTGTTCTTCCCCTTTCCCCTCTCCTCTCTGTTCTTCCCCTCTTCCTCTCAAGCTCATCACACATTTTGCCCAAAATTTGTCAAGATTTGAAGGCCCCCATCCATTCAAATGATCACAAAGGTTAGCAACTTTGTCCTTTCATCTCTCATTGCTAGATTAGCTCTTGCAATGCTTTATATAGTGATTAATTTGTGAGTTTAGTAATTTGGGAGGATATATATATATATATGTGCTAGTATTTAATTTATATGCAATTTGAGGTCAAAAATAACACTTAGTTTGCATATGTAGGTGTGGTTTACTTAGTGCCTTCTAAATCTCCATCGTAACCACCGTCGATCGCCCGCACCGTCCCGTCGCCGGCACCACCTTGTGGTGAGCCTCTTGTTCATGAAATTTTATATAAAAATTGATGTTTGTGTGATTTGGATATATAGTTACTCGTATAATTATCTTACCCGCACGTTGTTTGTTATACATATAGTGCCATGGTTTTGATATCCGTCCCCGTCGGCCCTCGTCCTTGTTATGATTCGGATGTGGTATATATATTCTCTTTTAAAACTAGTTGAATTTCGTGTTTATGACAAATTATGCCCATCAAGTTGACATAGAAATTTTTTCTAGGAGGTATGCGAACCGGAAATTCCAACCGACCCTATTGTCGAGAGGTTAAATTTAGTTGAAATAGAAAACGAGTACTTGAAAGAAAAGTTGAAAAGAATTGAGGGGAGAAGATGGAATTGGAGTTGCATGTTGCCGATGTCGTCGATGATCACAAGATCAAGATGGAGAAAATGCGCTTGAAGATTAGAAAGATTAGAAAATATGCCATCGATAGTGAGGCTTGGTATCATTATGATGTTGGATCCATTGTTACCTTAGTTGCGATCTTGATCGCATTTGTTATTGCATTTAAATGCTTTAGCTAGAGAGTTATTTGTTTGTTGCATTTAAGTGTTGTATGAACTTTATGTATGAACTTGTATTAATTTGGTCTATTCGGTGTTGTGTAATGAAGATGAGCCGGCAATGGATGTACGATGACCGATGCTCTCCCTAGTTCGTTGAGGGCGTGCATACTTTTCTGCTTGCGGCTGAGGCAAACAAGCGGGCGGATGGTTTTATGCCTTGTCCATGTGCTAGCTGTAAGAATGATCACAATTACTCTACGTCAAGAACCATTCACGTCCACCTATTTAAGTCCGGTTTCATGCCCCACTATAATGTTTGGACCAAGCATGGAGAAAGAGGGGTTATGATGGAAGACAATGAAGAAGAAGAGGACGACGACAGCTATCCTGGCCATGGGTTCCCTGAATACGATGATACAACAATGGGGGAAGAAGCTGAGCCGGTAATGCGGGAAGAAGCTGAGCCGGCAATGCGGGAAGAAGCTGAGCCGGCAATGCGGGAAGAAGCTGAAGAAGAGGCATCAGATGAGCCCATTGATGATCTAGGTCGGGCCATTGCCGATGCAAAGAGAAACTGCGCAAGTGATTTGGAGAAGAAGAAGTTGCAGTGCATGTTAGAGGATCACAAAAAATTGTTGTACCCGAATTGCGTAGGTGACAAGAAAAAGCTGGGCACCACACTGGAATTGCTGCAATGGAAGGCAGAGAATGGTGTATCTGACAAGGGATTTGGAAAGTTGCTGGTAATGATAAAGGATATGCTTCCAAAGGACAACGAATTTCCCGAGAGTACGTACGAAGCAAAGAAGGCTGTCTGCCCTCTAGGGTTAGAGGTGCAGAAGATACATGCATTCCTTAATGATTGCATCCTCTACCGCGGTGAGTACGAGGATTTGAATGCTTGCCCGGTATGTGGTGCATTGCGCTATAAGATCAGCCGCGATGACCCTGGTGATGTCGAGGGCGAGCACCCCAGGAAGAAGATTCCTGCCAAGGCGATGTGGTATGCTCCTATAATACCACGGTTGAAACGTTTGTTCCAAAACAAAGAGCATGCCAAGACGATGCGATGGCACAGAGAAGACCGTAAGAAAGACGGAAAGTTGAGAGTACCCGCTGACGGGTCACAGTGGAGAAAAATCGAAAGAAAGTACGGGAAGGAGTTTGCAGATGACACAAGGAGCGTATGGTTTGGTCTAAGCGCAGATGGCATTAATCCTTTTGGGGAGCAGAGCAGCAACCATAGCACCTGGCCTGTGACTCTATGTTTGTATAACCTTCCTCCTTGGTTGTGCATGAAGCGGAAGTTCATTATGATGCCAGTGCTCATCCAAGGCCCTAAGCAACCCGGCAACGACATTGATGTGTACCTAAGGCCATTAGTTGAAGAACTCTTACAACTGTGGAATGGAACAGGTGTATGTGTGTGGGATGAGCACATGGGGGAAGAATTTGACCTAAAGGCGTTGCTGTTCGTGACCATCAATGATTGGCCTGCTCTCAGTAACCTTTCAGGACAGACAAACAAGGGATACCGCGCATGCACGCACTGTTTGGACGATACCGACAGTATATATTTGGCTAATTGTAAGAAGAATGTGTACCTGGGACATCGTCGATTTCTTCCTAGCAGGCATCCCGTAAGAAAGAAAGGCAAGCATTTCAAAGGTGAGGCGGATCACCGGACGAAGCCTCGCCACCGTACTGGTGCTGATGTACATGATATGGTCAAGGATTTGAAGGTGGTCTTTGGAAAGGGTCCTGGTGGACAACCTGTTCCGAATGACGCTGACGGACGCGCACCCATGTGGAAGAAGAAATCTATATTTTGGGACCTGCCCTATTGGAAAGACCTAGAGGTCCGCTCCGCAATCGACGTGATGCACGTGACGAAGAATCTTTGTGTGTCCCTGCTTGGCTTCTTGGGCGTGTATGGGAAGACAAAAGATACACCTGAGGCACAAGAGGACCAGCAACGTATGCACGGAAAAGACGGCATACATCAGGGTCATGCAAGCTACGCTCTTACCAAAGAAGAGAAGGAAATCTTCTTTGAATGCCTGCTCAGTATTAAGGTACCGTCTGGCTTCTCGTCGAATATAAAGGGAATAATAAACATGGCAGAGAAAAAGTTCCAGAACCTAAAGTCTCATGACTGCCACGTGATTATGATGCAACTGCTTCCGGTTGCATTGAGGGGGCTTCTACCGGAAAACGTTCGATTAGCCATTGTGAAGCTATGTGCATTTCTCAATGCAATCTCTCAGAAGGTAATCGATCCAGAAATCATACCAAGGTTAGAGAATGATTTGGTGCAATGTCTTGTCAGTTTCGAGTTGGTGTTCCCACCATCCTTCTTCAACATCATGACGCACGTCCTAGTTCACCTATGCGAAGAGATTAACGTTTTGGGTCCTGTATTTCTACACAATATGTTCCCCTTTGAGAAGTTCATGGGAGTCTTAAAGAAATATGTTCATAACCGTGCTAGGACAGAAGGAAGCATCTTTAAGGGCCGTCAAAATGAGGAGCTCATTGAGTTTTGTATTGACTTTATTCCTGACCTTAAGCCGATTGGTGTTCCTGAATCGCGGCATAAGGGCAGACTGGATGGAAAAGGTACGCTAGGAGCGGAACAAATAGTATGTATGGACGGACATTCTCTCACTGAAGCACACTACACAGTTCTACAGAATTCCACCTTGGTGGCTCCGTATATGGATGAACACAAGAATTTGCTACACTCCAAACACCCGGAGCGGTCTGATGACTGGATTACACGTGAACAAACCAGGAGTTTCGCCAGCTGGTTGCAGACACGTACCATGCATGACACCTCTATTGAAGATGACATGTACTTGCTGTCCCAGTTACCATCTTCGAATATAATGAATTTCAAAGGGTACGAGATAAATGGTAATACATTTTACACGATCGCCCAAGATAAGAAGAGCACCAACCAAAATAGTGGTGTCCGCTTTGATGCAGAAACCAAGACGGGAAAGGAAACATATTATGGTTATATACAGGACATATGGGAACTTGACTATCGACGTGGTTTGAAGGTCCCTTTGTTTCGGTGCAAATGGGTCAATATGACACGAGGCGGGGTAACGGAAGACCCGCAGTACGGAATGACAACAGTGAATCTCAACAATCTTGCGCATGCAGACGAACCATTCGTCCTAGCCAATGATGTGGCATAGGTTTTCTATGTGAAGGACATGTCTACCAAGCCAAGAAAAAGAAAAGATAAGGAAGCGAATGCATCGTACGATGAGCCAAAGCGGCACATAGTTCTTTCTGGGAAGAGAAACATCATGGGAGTGGATGACAAGACAGACAAGTCAGAAGATTATGAAAAGTTTGATGAAATTGCTCCATTCACAGTGAATATTGACCCGAGCATCCCGTTAAATGATGAAGATTTTCCATGGTTATGGCGCAAAGGGACACACGCGAAGAAAAAGTTTCACACCCAAAGATCTGGGATGTGATCGGCTTCACTATCATCACTTTCTTCTGTGTTTCACACCCAGAAGGGAATCTCTGTAATAGTTAAGGTAGTTAATTATGTGTTTTGGCATTTGAAATGTGAAGAAATTTTATGTGCAAACAAATTCTTTCATGCCTTTACTGTTTTTTAAAGTTAAGTTATTCACAAACTAGTGATTCATACTAATTTCAAATAATTCAAAATTTAAACTATTCAAATTTGAAAAGTACGGGCACTAACAGAAAGTTTGTAAATTTTTGTACCTAAAGCAAAAATATTCACAAAGAAACTCTAAATACACAAAAAAACAACTCAAAAATAAATAAAGCAAAAAAATAAAAAAAAAGCCCGCCTACTAGGCCAGAGCGGCCTGCATACGACTAGAAACCCAACCTGTTGTTGGGCCAGGATGCAGGCCCGCAAAGGCCCAGTAGGCCAACAGGGCAGCACAGAACATGTAGGCCCAGTAGGCCTGCTTTGGAGAGGAGCGAGAGAGAGCTACCACATGGGGGTTTATAAACCAGTGCGGTCGCCCCTCGGCTAGCGAGGTGGGACTAAACTTGCACACCGCACCTGCGCCAGCGCACCCCCTTTAGTACCGGTTCGTGGCACCAACCGGTACTAAAGGGGGGCCTTTAGTACCGGTTGGAGCCACCAACCGGTACTAAAGGGGGTGCGGTTCCCGCCGCTTGGCCTGGCCAAAACAGGCCTTTAGTACCGGTTGGTGGCTCCAACCGGTACTAAAGGTGCCTTCTATATATACAACACTTACAAAAATTTCATTCCCCTCTGTTTCTTCCTCTGTTTCCCCATTGAAGCACCACCCGCGCGCCCCGATCGATCGACGCCGTCCCCGTCGCCGCCCCCGTCCCCGTCGCCGCCCCCTTCTCCGTCGCCGCCCCGGGCCCGTCCCCGTCGCGCCATCCCCGCGGCGTCGCCCCCGCGTCACGCCCCGGCCCGTCGCCGCCCCCGGCCGTCGCCTCGCCGTCGTCGTCGCCCCGCTGTGAGCTCTCCCCCTCTAACCCCTCTCCCTCGCCCCCGGCGGCCACCATGGGCGCCGCCCCTCCCCGAGCCCATACACACGCACACACAAGCATGATGAACACACACACACACACATGTACATATGTATGAATTAATGCATGTAGATATTAGTATAAACGTATTTTGTATGTTTAACTAGTTTAGATTTTTTAGATTATTATTTTTTCACTAGTATATATGTATGAATGCATGTTAGATGGATACAATTAGTGTTTAATTAGTATGGAATTTTTTTATATAATGTTGTTTTTCAGTTTTTTAATGGATGTATAAAAGTTGTGTTTTCTGTTTTTAGTGTTAGATGCTTAATTAGTATGAAATAGCATATAGAATTTTGACATATGCAATGATAGCATAATTAGTGTTATATAGAAATGTTAGAAATTTTAGTTATCAAAATCCAATCATTAAAAAAATGTTACTTTTTGCGGGCATATAGCTAGTATTTGTTCTCGACGATGCCCGGCCCGCATCCTCGCCGTCGACCCGTCCGCGACGACGTCCGACTGACCCATGTCCAGGACTGGGCTCCGCCGGGCTGGCACTGGGAGGTGCTGCCTGGAGGGGCGCGCCGCTTGATGAGGAACCCGGCCCCGGGTCCCGTCGTCGACCCTAATCTCATTTAGTGGCGTTCGCGTGGGCCAGTTTCGGTGCGGAGGGAGCCGGCCCCGTCGGAGGTGGTACGTCGCCGTGTTAGGGAGGAGGACGAGCACGTCCATCGCTACATGGTTGCGTTAGAGGGCGGCAGGTTCTCCAATACCTGGCAGTTTCTTCAGGGATCTCACTTCAGCTATGATCCTGTGAGGGTTCCTTCTCTTTGGGTGTCCACCGCCCGCGCCGCAGGAACCGCGAGTGTCCTAGATTCTTCTATAGTATTCGATCTTTAATTAGCTACCTAGCCAGTGATGTACTATTCAATATTATATATTATTCGAGATGACATATTAAAGATTATATCTATTATTCGAGACGATGTATTCGAGATTATATCTATTATTCGAGACGATGTATTCGAGATTATATCTATTATTCGAGACGATGTAATTTGAATACTAAATTGTTTTATATTTCTTTTGGCATAGTTAAATAAAAGCTATGGCGGACAATACCGACAGAGAGGGAGAACAGACCATGTTCGATATTATACGTGGGCCAGATGATGATCAGAATGAAGATGATTATGACGGCTCCGAATTTCTAAACAACACCGGAGAGGGTGATATGATATTCGATCGCGACGACCGAATTGATGAAGTCATGAACTACGATTATGACAATGACGAAGAACATGTTGATCCTGAAACAACAAAGACCGGCGAGGTATATATATTTATATAAGCAGGCATCTGGTGATCATCACATGTTTTAAATGAGTTGAAGATATATTAACGAATCGATCTTTCTTCTTTCAGCCATCTGGATCGAGCAAATCTTCAGGCAACAGGACGAAACGAGGCCCAAACAAAAAGTTGAAGGAGGGCGTAAAGTATAATATCGAGGCAATCAGACCTAATGGCGAACCATTAGTGCCTAAGAAGATTGCGGACAAGTTCGTTCGTCAGTGCGGAGTTCTTGTGAAGGACCAACTCCCGATCTCCCTTCAAGAATGGAGAGAGCCAGCAAAGCCACGTCCAGATCTTACTTTTGTCGATGACAGACAAAAAAGTCTGCTTTGGGATACTCTCATGGAACATTTCACCCTACCAGATCATTTCACAGAAGCAGATGTGCAGAAAGTCAAGGACGCTGCTCTTAGGAAGATGGCGGTTGCATTCAAGAACCACAAGAATCGTGAATGGGAAAAGTGCGTCAAGGGAGGAAGGAAGACTCCAGTATTCGAGGGAACACTAGAGAATCAAAGTGCTCATTGGGACGATTTTGTGAAATTCAAGGATTCAGAATTAGCTAAGGAACGGTCGAGAATAAACAAGAAGAATGCCGAAAAAAAGGATAAGTTCCATAAGCTGGGGCCAGATGGCTACGCGGTGGCAATGCCTAAGTGGGATAAGTCTGAGAAAGAGATGGAGGATGCAGGTGTCACTCCGGTTACTAAGAGCTGGCCCCCCAGGTGCAGGACTTGGTTCTATGTGCATGGGGGGGAGTTGGACCCGAAGACAGGCAAAGTTTCGACAAAGGCATGTCTGAACGGAGCCGACGATAATATACTTGTTGCAATAGAAGAGGCTCGAATAGGGGCATTCCAGCCCAACAGAGAGAACGACGAGCTTACGCGTGCCCTGGGAAATCCTGAACACCCGGGAAGAACACGAGGCAATGGCGCTATTCCGTGGTATGAGGGGTTTTCGGACTTGAACGCCGACTACAGAACCCGTGCGAGAAGGAAGATTGTGGAGGAGAAGCAGAGGAAGATGGAGGAGGAGAAGAGGAAGGTGGACTATGAACGCCTTCAAGGCCTAGAATCAGCGCACGCGGACTTGGTAGTCAAATTCCAGCGGCAGCAGGAGCAGATCGACTCACTTAGCCAGCAAAGGGGGTCTCCGCAGCTGTAGCAGCTAGCGGATGATCCAGCATTGGATACCACCGCCCCATCCATGCCGAGAAGCAGCGTGGGTTCCGCCCCGTTTGACGCAATGCTGGATAGATACCCCGTGGATGACATCGCAGAGAACACTAACTGCGAGCTACACTTCAAAATTAAGAACATATCCTTGAAGGTGGCGGACGGCGTTGCTTATACAAATTCCCCCGATGCAACCTTCCATTGCAACCCGATTCCAGCAAGCTATGCTCGTGTCGTGGTTGATGAGGTGGTGGACCAATATTCGGGGATAGAGCTTGACATTCCTGGAGGTGATGAGGAGCACACACTCGGAGATGCCAAACATCGTATCATCCTATGGAGAAAGGATTGCATCATCTTTCGAAGGCCACCGACACCGCGTCACCCGACTCCTCGTCGAAGTCCGCCACCAAGTTAGCAGACTCCCGCTCCTCCAAGTCCACCAACGCGTGAGGCCACTCCTCCTCCTCCAAGTCCGGCAAAGTGTCAGGCCACTCCTCCTCCAAGTCCAACACAACGTCAGACGTCCACTCCTCCTCCAAGTCCGGCATAACCTCAGGCCACTCCTCCTCCAAGTCCAGCACAGCTTCAGGCCACTCCTCCTCGTCCAACTCAGCCCCGTCAGCCGTCTCCGCCGCCTCAGCAATCGCAGAAGAGACACCCCGCAGCTATGGTGCGTAGCGGTACGAGTCGAGGTCATAGTATAGGAAGTACAGGCGGAGGCAAGCGATATAAATATGGTCCAAACCTCACTACTCCTCTTCCTGAGAGGACTTATGACAGGACCGAGGAGCAAACCAATGCCATAGTGCGGGCAGAAGTCGACGCCCATTTTGGACCGAAACCGCCACCGCCGCCAAGGGAGAAAGTGCCTGTGGAAGTAGTTGACCACTTCATTCGTATGGCTCAACCACCAGCTCCTAAGCCCGTTGACACAGACTATGAGCGCCACATCAGGAAGTTACATCGACAACGTCTACAGAAGGAGGCGAGCTCGAGCTCGAGCAAACAACAAGCAGCTGTCAAAAAATGCGGGAAAACCATTGCCCAGCTGGGAGAACAGGCGGCGCAATCGATCCCCCCGCTTGTTGTGCTGCCAACAACACGTGACAGTACGCGCGCCCAATATTATTGTGGGCAAACAATTTACGTTCCCGAGGTGGGCAATGTGGTAATAACCCAGGAGCATATAATGCAGGCTGAAACTCTCAACATCACTGTTGGACAACTCCTTGAGATCGAGGACATGCCTATGCTTACAGAGGAGGAAATAAAACGGAAATATGCCCGGGGCCAACCTTTGGTCAATCTAGAAGAGGTCAAGAAGCTCCCAACGAGAATGTATGAATTGCATCAATGGTACATGGACATTACCAAGAGATTCGATCGAGAGTCCCTCATGGTGCAAGTCAAGAAGGATCATTACTACCATCAGAAACCTGTGACCGTTGAGTATTCTGGACTGTTTCAGTTATACAATCAAGACGCACTCGATAAATCTATCGTCAGTTGCTATTGTCTGTAAGTGATTTATTTCTGTAATTTAAGTCTCAAACTAGCTGTAGTGATCCTTTTGATCAATCATTACCTGTAATTATCCTCACTATATTCTTTTCTGTGGTATTATGTAGGATGAAGATGTATGAAATGAGAAAAGGTGGACGCTATGGCATTGGGCTCATTGACCCAAACACCGTTAATGAATACACATGGAAAATAAACAAGCATCATGAAAAGCAGGTAGAGGACAGCATGCTAGAGTTCTTGAAGCGCCTCAAATACAATGAAGATATACTACTTCCTTACAACTTCCAGTGAGTCACACTTTCTTGTACTACAAATTCTCTGTTTTTGCCTACTAGCTAGCTACATGTTTTTGCTTACATATGCCCGCTTAATTAAGACATGCAAACGTGTGTGCATGCAGATTTCATTGGATCTTGTGTATCATTAAAGTTGACGCCGGAACAGTTGAAATACTGGACTCACTACTCAAAGCAAATAGTGACTATAACATCTTGTTTGGGATAGTCAACAGGTAATTTCAATCATTATTAACTATATATCTCGGCCTATTTAGTTCGTCATTTCATGATATGAACTATTTAATAACCCCTTTATTCATTTTCTTTGTCGGCGGGCAGGGCTTGGGCAAGGTTCATCAGCGTCACGGAAGGCGAATGGAAACGACAGCTGAAATGGTTTCGACCCAAGGTAAGTAATTAAGTAGTACTAGCTAGCTAGCTAGCTGCCATCTCTTTAATTATCATGCTTGATTAATTATTATCTAATCAAATTAAATTCCATTCTCGTAATAAAGGCCCTGAAGCAGGCGCAGGGGACTGATCTGTGTGCATTCTGCGTTTGCGAGAACATTTGCATGATGGCGTCCGAAAGGAGCAGATCTCAAAGACAGGAATGGGTACGCTTGTCAGAACACTATTCACAGTTTTTACACCATTATCGATATCTAGTCACACAACTAATACACATGCATATTGATCTCCTTCTTAACAGTTCACAGAGGTGCGGGACAAGCTCCTAGAAACGGAGCGCGTAGAAGCACTTCAAGAGGAAATAGCGAGATTTTTGCTCGACCAGGTCATAAATCCGAAGGAGAATACTATTACCCGCTACCGCCCCTATCGACCAGGTCATGAACCACTTCCAATTGTCATCGTGCTCCGAAGGCACCAATTAGGCTAATGCCACTGGCTCCGAAGGCAACATGCATATGTAGGAGAAATTGTATATAGCTATACATGTGTGTATGTGTGAATTAATATGGTGGTTTGTGAGACATTGATGATATATATATGATTGGTTCTACTAGAAATTCTATTTATATATATATGCATAACGTGTACAATGTGTAGTATCGTAAAATACCAGCAAACGAAAAAGAATTAAAATGGAAAACACAAAATTAAATGAAAAAGAAATCATAAAACCAAAAACCCCCCAAACATTTTAGTACCTGTTGGTGTTACCAACCGGTACTAAAGGGCTCCCGTCCCCCGAAGCTGGCTCGTGCCACGTGGTTGCCCTTTAGCACGGTTCGTGCTGAACCGGTACTAAAGGGGGGGCCTTTAGTGCCCACACTTTAGTGTCGGTTATGGAACCGGCACTAAAGGGCCTTACGAACCGGTGCTATTGCCTGGTTCTGCACTAGTGTATTTAACGTGAATGCAGCCGTCTCTAAAGTATAACCCCAAAATGATAGCGGTAAATCAGTGAGAGACATCATAGATCGCACCATATCTAATAAAGTGCGGTTACGATGTTCGGACACACCATTACATTGTGGTGTTCCAGGTGGCATGAGTTGCGAAACTATTCCGCATTGTTTCAAATGAAGTCCAAACTCATAACTCAAATATACACCTCCACGATCAGATCGTAGAAACTTGATTTTCTTGTTACGATGATTTTCCACTTCACTCTGAAATTCTTTGAACTTTTCAAATGTTTCAGACTTATGTTTCATTAAGTAGATATACCCATATCTGCTCAAATCATCTGTGAAGGTGAGAAAATAACGATATCCGCAGCGAGCTTCAATGTTCATTGGACCACATACATCAGTATGTATGATTTCCAATAACTCTGTTGCTCGCTCCATTGTTCCGGAGAACGGAGTTTTAGTCATCTTGCCCATGAGGCGTGGTTCGCAAGTACCAAGTGATTCATAATCAAGTGATTCCAAAAGTCCATCAGAATGGAGTTTTTTCATGTGCTTTACACCAATATGACCTAAACGGCAGTGCCACAAATAAGTTGCACTATCATTATCAACTCTGCATCTTTTGGCTTCAATACTATGAACATGGGTATCACTACTATTAAGATTTAGTAAAAATAGACCACTCATCAAGGGTGTATGACCATAAAAGATATTACTCATATAAATAGAACAACCATTATTCTCTGATTTAAATAAATAATCGTCTCGCATCAAACAAGATCCAGATATAATATTCATGCTCAACGCCGGCACCAAATAACAGTTATTTAGGTCTAAAACTAATCCCGAAGGTAGATGTAGAGGTAGCGTGCCGACGGCGATCACATTGACTTTGGAACCATTTCCCATGTGCATCGTCACCTCATCCTTAGCCAATCTTCGCTTAATCTGTAGCCCCTGTTTTCGAGTTGCAAATGTTAGCAACTGAACTAGTATCAAATACCCAGGCACTACTGCGAGCATTAGTAAGGTACACATCAATAACATGTATATCAAATATACCTTTCACTTTGCCATCCTTCTTCCCCGCCAAATACTTGGGGAAGTTCCGCTTCCAGTGACCAGTTCTTTTGCAGTAGAAGCACTCAGTCTCGGGCTTAGGTCCGGACTTGGGTTTCTTCACTTGAGCAGCAACTGGCTTGCTATCCTTTTTGAAGTTCCCCTTTTCCCTCTTTCTTGAAACTGGTGGTCTTGTTGACCATCAACACTTGATGCTCCTTGTTGATTTCTAACTCCGCAACCTTTAGCATTGCGAAGAGCTCAGGAATCGTCTTATCCATCCCTTGCATATTATAGTTCATCACGAAGCTCTTGTAGCTTGGTGGCAGTGATTGAAGAACTCTGTCAATGACACTTAATCAGGAAGATTAACTCCCAATTGAGTCAAGTGGTTGTGGTACCCAGACATTCTGAGTATATGTTCACTGATAGAACTATTCTCCTCCATCTTGCAGCTGTAGAACTTATTGGAGACTTCATATCTCTCAATCCGAGCATTTGCTTGAAATATTAACTTCAACTCCTGGAACATCTCATATGCTCCATGACATTCAAAACGTCATTGAAGTCCCGGTTCTAAGCCGTAAAGCATGGCACATTGAACTATCGAGTAGTCATCAGCTTTGCTCTGCCAGGTGTTCACAACATCTGGCGTTGCTCCTGCAGCGGGTTTGTCACCTAGCGGTGCTTTCAGAATGTAATTCTTCTGTGCATCAATGAGGATAATCCTCAAGTTACGGACCCAGACCGTGTAGTTGCTACCATCATCTTTCAACTTAGCTTTCTCTAGGAACGCATTAAAATTCAACGGAACAACAACACGAGCCATCTATCTACAACAACATAGATATGCAAAATACTATCAAGTACTAAGTTCATGATAAATTAAAGTTCAATTAATCAAAATTACCTAAGAACTCCCACTTAGATAGATATCTCTCTAATCATCTAAGTGATCACGTGATCCATATCAACTATACCATGTCCGATCATCACATGAGATGGAGTAGTTTTCAATGGTGAACAGCACTATGTTGATCATATCTACTATATGATTCACGCTCGACCTTTCGGTCTCAGTGTTCTGAGGCCATATCTGCATATGCTAGGCTTGTCAAGTTTAACCCAAGTATTCCGCGTGTGCAAAACTGACTTGCACCTGTTGTATGTGAACGTAGAGCTTATCACACCCGATCATCACGTGGTGTCTCGACACGACGGACTGTAGCAACGGTGCATACTCAGGGAGAACACTTATACCTTGAAATTTAGTGAGAGATCATCTTATAATGCTACCACTGAACTAAGCAAAATAAGATGCATAGAGGATAAACATCACATGCAATCAATATAAGTGATATGATATGGCCATCATCATCTTGTGCCTTTGATCTCCATCTCCAAAGCACCGTCATGATCACCATCGTCACCGG
The DNA here is from genome assembly GCF_056163025.1 of Triticum urartu. Taxonomy (NCBI): domain Eukaryota; kingdom Viridiplantae; phylum Streptophyta; class Magnoliopsida; order Poales; family Poaceae; genus Triticum; species Triticum urartu. The sequence continues at coordinate 84,051,403 of NC_141873.1, forward strand.
CTTGACACCTTGATCTCTGTCGAAGCATCATTGTTGTCTCGCCAACTATTGCTTCTACAACTATCGCTACCGCTTAGTGATAAAGTAAAGCAATTACATGGCGATTGCATTTCATACAATAAAGCGACAACCATATGGCTCCTGCCAGTTGCCGATAACTGTGTTACAAAACATGGTCATCTCATACAATAAAATTTAGCATCATGTCTTGACCATATCACATAACAACATGCCCTGCAAAACCAAGTTAGACGTCCTCTACTTTGTTGTTGCAAGTTTTACGTGGCTGCTACGGGCTAAGCAAGAACCATTCTTACCTACGCATCAAAAACCACAACGCGGAATAGTGATTGCTTTTTGATCTTCAAAAAGAACCCTATTCATTGAATCTGATTCAACTAAAGTTAGAGAAACTGACACCCACCAGCCACCTGTGTGCGAAGCACGTCGGTAGAACCAGTCTCGCGTAAGCGTACGCGTAATGTCGGTCTGGGCCGCTTCATCCAACAATGCCTCCGAATCAAGAATCAACTAGTGACGGCAAGCAATATGTATATACCCATGCCCACTACTCCTTTGTGTTCTACTCATGCATATAACATCTACACATAGACCTGGCTCGGATGCCACTGTTAGGGAATGTAGTAATTTCAAAAAAAATCCTACGCACATGCAAGATCATGGTAATGCATAGCAATAAGAGGGAAGAGTGTTGTCTACGTACCCTCGTAGACCATAAGCGGAAGCGTTATGACAACGCGGCTGATGTAGTCGTACGTCTTCACGATCGACCGGTCCCAACACCGAAGGTACGACACCTCCGCGATCTGCACACGTTCGGTTCAGTGACGTCCCACGAACTCATGATCCAGTAGAGCTTCGAGGGAGAGCTTCATCAGCACGACGGCGTGATGACGGTGATGATGTCGACCGAGGTGGATTATGGTGGAGGGGGGCACCGCACACGGCTAAAAGATCAATGATCAACTTGTGTGTCTATGGGGTGCCCCCTCCCCCGTATATGAAGGAGTGGAGGAGGGGGAGGAGGCCGGCCTCCTAGGCGCGCCCCAAGGGGAGTCCTACTCCCGTCGGGAGTAGGATTCCCCCTTCCCTAGTTGGACTAGGAGTGGAAGGAAGGGGGAAGGAAAGGGGGGCGGCCCCCTTCCCAATTTGGATTGGTCTTGGTGGGGCGCCCCCTCGTTTGCTCCATTCCCTTCTCTCCCACTAAGGCCCACTAAGGCCCAGATACCTCCCGGGGGGTTTCGGTAACCTCCCGGTGCTCCGGTATATGCCCGATCTCATCTGGAACCATTCCGATGTCCAAATATAGTCGTCCAATATATCGATCTTTATGTCTCAACCATTTCGAGACTCCTCGTCATGTCCATGATCATATCCGGGACTCCGAAATACCTTCGGTACATCAAAACACATAAACTCGTAATACCAATTGTCACCGAACGTTAAGCGTGCAGACCCTACCGGTTCGAGAACTATGCAGACATGACCGAGACACGTCTCCGGTCAATAACCAATAGTGGAACCTGGATGCTCATATTGGTTCCTACATATTCTACGAAGATCTTTATCGGTCAAACCGCATAACGATATACGTTGTTCCCTTTGTCATCAGTATGTTACTTGCCCGAGATTCGATCGTCGGTATCTCAATACCTAGTTCAATCTCGTTACCGGCAAGTCTCTTTAATCGTTCTGTAATGCATTATCCCGCAACTAACTCATTAGTCACATTGCTTGCAAGGCTTATAGTGATGTGCATTACCGAGAGGGCCCAGAGATACCTCTCCGACAATCAGAGTGACAAATCCTAATCTTCATCTATGCCAACTCAACAGACACCATCAGAGACACCTGTAGAGCACCTTTATAATCACCCAGTTACGTTGTGACATTTGGTAGCACAAAAAGTGTTCCTCCGGTATTCGGGAGTTGCATGATCTCATAGTCATAGGAACATGTATAAGTTATGGAGAAAGCAATAGCAACAAACTAAATGATCATCGTGCTAAGCTAACGGATGGGTCAAGTCAATCACATCATTCTCCAATGATGTGATCCCGTTAATCAAATGACAGCTCATGTTTATGGTTAGGAAACATAACCATCATTGATTCAACGAGCTAGTCAAGTAGAGGCAAACTAGTGACAGTATGTTTGTCTATGTATTCACACATGTACTAAGTTTTCGGTTAATACAATTCTAGCATGAATAATAAACATTTATCATGATATAAGGAAATATAAATAACAACTTTATTATTGCCTCTAGGGCATATTTCCTTCATCTCTTGTGTCCCCAACATACCCAATACAATGGCAAATTGTATAGGTGCACTAGTTCGGTGAAGAGATGGTGATAAAAGTGTAATATGGATGGTAGAAATATATTTTTATAATCTGAATAAATAAAAACAGCAAGGTAGCAAATAGTAAACATGCACAAAAACGGTATTGTAATGCTTGAAAATGAGGCCTAGGGTCCGTACTTTCGCTAGTGTAATCTCTCAACAATGCTAATATAATTGGATCATATAACCGTCCCTCAACGTGCAACGAAGAATCACTCCAAAGTTCCTATCTAGCGGAGAACATACGGCATAATTGTTTGTAGGGTATGAAACCACCTCAAAGCTATTCTTTCCGATCAATCTATCCTAGAGTTCGTAGTAAAATAACATGAAGCTATTCTTTCCGATCGATCTGACCAAGAGTTCGTACTAAAATAACACCAAAGTAAATTCAGATTCATAATATTCAATCCAACACAAAGAACTTCAAAGAGTGCCCCAAGATTTCTACCGGAGAAACAAAGACAAGAACATGCATCAACCCCTATGCATAGATTACCCCAATGTCACCTCGGGAATCCGCAAGTTGAGTGCCAAAACATATATCAAGTGAATCAATATGATACCCCATTGTCACCACTAGTATTCAATTGCAAGACATATATCAAGTGTTCTCAAATCCATAAAAGTATTCAATCTGATAACAACGAAATCTCAAAGGGAAAAATTCAATTCATCACAATAAGATAGAGAGGGGAAAACACCATATGATCCGACTATATTAACAAAGCCCGTGATACATCAAGATCATGACATCTCAAGAACACAAGAGAGAGATTAAACACATAGCTACTGGTACAAACCCTCAGCCCCGAGGGTGGACTACTCCCTCCTTATCGTGGTGGCCACCGGGATGATGAAGATGGCCGCCGGAGATGATTCCCCGCTCCGGCAGGGTGCCGGAATTGGTTCTAGATTGGTTTTGGGTGGCTACAGAGCCTTGCGGCGGCGGAACTTCTGATCTAGGTTAACCCTTGATGGTTTCTCTATTTATAGTATTTTTTGGCATTGGTTTCACGCTGAGATGGGCCTCGAGGTGAGCACAACCCACCGGGGCAAGCCAGGCCCACCAGGCGCACCCTGGTGGGTTGTGCCCTCCTCGTGGCTCTTCTGGCCCTCCCACGAAGCTTCGGGGGTCTCTTTTGTTCCAAAAAAATCGTCAAAAAGTTTCAGCTCATTTGGAGAACTTTCATTTCTGCACAAAAAACAACACCACGGTAGTTCTGCTGAAAACAACGTCAGTCCGGGTTAGTTCCATGCAAATCATACCAAAACCATATAGAATTGTTGTAAATATGGCATGGATAGTTCATAAATTATAGATACATTGGAGACATAGTAAGAAGCTCGTATGCCATCTTGCCAAGAAGCTTGTGAAGATATAGTCGATTCATAGCATGACAAGCTGTCTGAATCGCTTCCACCCAAAAATGTCTTGGCGTCTTGTATTCATCAAGCATCATTCTTGCCATCCCAATAAGTTTCCAGTTCTTCCTCTCAACAACTCCATTTTGTTGAGGCGTGTACGTAGCCGAGAACTCATGTGAAATCCCTTCTTCGTTGAGAAAGGTATCCACATTGGCGTTCTTGAACTCCGTTCCATTGTCACTTCGAACTTTCTTGATCTTCACTTCAAATTGGTTTTGGGCCTTCCTAGCGAAGTTCTTGAAGATCTTTTGGACCTGCAATTTATCATCAAGAAAGAACACCCACGTAAATCTTGAAAAGTCGTCAACAATGACCAATCCGAATGAGTTACCACCAAGATTCCTGTAGGCGTTGGGACCAAAAAGATCCATGTGAAGTAGCTCAAGCGGTATTCTCGTGGTCATGATGTTCTTCACGGGATGACTTCCTCCAACTTTTTTTCTTGCTTGACAAGCACTACAAAGTCTATCCTGATCAAATATGACATCTTTAACACTAAGGATATGATCACCTTTAATAAGCTTATCAATATTTCACATGCCCACATGACCTAACCTTCTATGACATAACCAACCTTTAGAAGATTTAGCAATTAAACAAGTACGAGGTTGAGCTTTCTTAGTGAAATCAACAATGTATAGATCACCTTTACGAATACCGGTAAGACAATATTATGATTATCTCTACGAAATACTTGGCAATCTACTTCAATAAATAGAACATTGAAACCAAAGTCAGCTAGTCTAGATACGAAAAGGAGATTGTAACCAAGGGATTCAACAAGCATAACGTTTTGGATAGAGCTATCATTGGAAATGGCCACCTTACCAAGTCCAAGTACCTTACCCTTGGAGTTATCTCCAAAAGTGACATACTTGTGTGGACCGTCGTTCTTAGCAAGCTCATAGAACATGTCCTTGTCTCTGGTCATATGATCAGTACATCCACTATCGAGAATCCATTCTTTCCTTCCGACCATGTAACCACGAAGGTTAGCCATAAGACCAAAGTGTCTCATTGACTCATCAAGGTCAAAGTCACTATCTTCATCCTCATCATAATATCCATGCTCAACATCATCATGTAAATGATCATCACCTAGAGAGAGTGATTTATTAGATTTATGACCATGACAATGTGCATGTTTATGAATCCTAATAATTTGTGAGATGGTGCTACTAATGACTCCAACATCTCCTTTGGCATGCATAAGATCACAAAAGCTCAAATAGACATTCATAAAACTTAGGATCACTAGGATTCATGTTATGAAAAGCAATAGACTTTTGAAGAATTTCATCTAAATTTTTCAAGGAATAGTTTGGAAAGCGCTCCTTAAGATATTTCCATATAGTGCAAGCACATTCAAAGGTAGGCAAGCATACAAGCAAATTTCTAGGCAATCCTCTAATGATAAGATCAATAGTTTTAAGATTGTGAGTCATGTCAAGATACTCATCGGGGGTAGGATGCAAAGGATCAATGGGGGCACATAAGGTTTAGTAATGTACTTGTTCAAATCATATTAATTTAAAATATCAAGCATCTCATTCTTCCAAGAACTATATAACTCTCCGTCAAGCATAGGCACTCTACATCTAATACTCCCAATCGTAGACTCATCCATCTTCCTCCAATGGTGGTTAAACCAAAGCAATGGAGACCAAATCTCTCATACCAATTGAAAGGATCGAGAAGAGGGGTCTAGAGGGGGGTGATTAGACCCTCAACAAGTGAAAGTGGCAATTTTTAAGTTGTTCAAGTTAAGGTGGAGTTTTAGCACAAGTTTAAGCATTCACAATACATTTCAAGCAAGCATGACAAGAGTATATGCAGCGGAAAGAGTAAAGATTGCTAATTGTAAGAAAGTAAAGGGATGGGATTGTAGTGTGCAAGCGCAATGATTCCATGGAGATTTTTGGCGTGTTTCCGATAGGTGGTGCTATTGTACATCCACGTTGATGGAGACTTCAACCCACAAAGGGTAATGGTTGTGCGAGTCCACGGAGGGCTCCACCACAAAGGGTCCACGAAGAAGCAACCTTGTCTATCCCACCATAGCCATCGCCCACGAAGGACTTGCCTCACTCGGGTAGATCTTCACGAAGTAGGTGATCTCCTTGTCCTTACAAACTTCTTGGTTCAACTCCACAATCTTGACGGGGGCTCCCAAGCGACACCTAACCAATCTAGGAGACACCACTCCCCAAAAGGTAATATATGGTGTGTTGATGATGAACTCCTTGCCCTTGTGCTTCAAATGATAGTCTCTCCAACACACAACTCTCTCTCACAGATTTGGACGTGTGGAAAGATGATTTGAGTGGAAAGCAACTTGGGGAAGGCTGGAAATCAAGATTCTTGGGGTAGGATTAGTATATCTTGATCTCAACACATGAGTAGGTGGTTCTCTCACAGAAAATGTATGCTGGAAGTGTAGGCACGTTCTGATGGCTCTCTCATAAATGGAGAAGGGGGTGGAGGGGTATATATAGCCTCCACACAAAATCCAACCGTTACACATATTTGACCCAACTCGGTCAGACCAAATAGTCGAACTTGGTGAGACAGATTTAGTTCAAAATGTGAACGTTAGGAATCTCGGTGGGACCGACTGGAACAACTCGGTGGGACCGATGTGCTAGGCCTTAGGGCAAACATCATCTCGGTGGCACCGATTGCATCAACTCAGTGAGACCGAAGTGAAGCAATAGGGCAACAGAGAGAATGTCAAGCCAACTCGGTGAGACCGAAATAAATGCAACAAGTCACAGAGCGTTGGCAAGGCCATCTCAGTGAGACCGAGATCTGTATTGGTGAGACCGAATTGTTAGGGTTTCTGGCAGTGGCTATGTCATATGAAACTCGGTGGCGCCGGGTAGAAAGAATCGGTGGGGCCGAGTTGGACTTTGGGATTTTGACATTTGGATGGAGAAAGTGGTTGGGGGTTTTGGAGCAATATCACTAAGCATTTGAGCAAGCAAGCCATTAAGCAACACCTCATCCCCTTTTAATAGTATTGGCTTTCCTATGGACTCAATGTGATCTTGGATCACTAAAATAGAATGAAGAGTCTTAAGCTTTTACCAATATGTGTCCTTAGCATTTCGAAGGGGTTCCACATTCTCCTGTCCTTTCCACGCCATTTGTCGAACTTGTCTGAAATAAACTAGATAAAGGCATTAGTCCAACAAGAGATATGTTGACATTAATTACCAAAATCACCCAGGGGAGCACTTGTGCTTTCAGATGCTCACTACCGTGCGTGAGTAATTCCATCGTAGGCTTGCTGGACGGTGATGGGTTGGATGAGATTTATCATGTAATCAAGTTAGTTTTGTTAGGGTTTGATCCCTAGTATCCACTATGTTCTGAGATTGATGTTCCTATGACTTTGCTATGCTTAATGCTTGTCACTAGAGCCCGAGTGACATGATTTCAGACCCGAATCTATTATGTTTTCATGAATATATGTGAGTCTGTGATCCTATCTTGCAAGTTGTAGACACCTATTACGAGTTATGATCCGCATACCCCAAGGTGACAATAATTGGGATTCTTTTCGGTGATTGCCGTAGTTTGAGGAATTCATGTATTCACCAAGTGCTAATGCTTTGTTCCGGTTCTCTATTAAAAGGAGGCCTTAATATCCCTTAGTTTCCATTAGGACCCCGCTACCACGGGAGGGGAGGACAAAAGATGTCATGAAAGTTCTTTTCCATAATCACGTATGATTATATTCGGAATACATGCCTACATTATATTGATGAATTGGAGCTAGTTCTATGTCACCCTAGGTTATGACTGCTACATGGTGAATATCATCCAACACAATTATCATTGATGATCCATTGCCTACGAGCTTTTTACATATTGATCTTTACTAAGTTACTTTGTCGTTGCGGCTATTACAATCACTACAAAACTGCTACTGTTACTTTTGCCATCATTACCGTTACTTCCATACTACTTTGCTACTAAATACTTTTCTCCAGATACTAAGTCTTTCAGGTGTGGTTGAATTAACAACTCAGCTGCTAATACTCGCGGATATTCTTTGGCTCCCCTTGTGTCGAATCAATAAATTTGGGTTGAATACTCTACCCTCGAAAACCGTTGCGATCCTCTATACTTGTGGATTATCAGACGTTGACCCACGACTTCATCTTTTCCTCAAGGACTTGGCGTTCATGCTTTGCCGTCGCCTCAGCAAAAGTCTCAAAGGAGACGATCGTTGTCATCTTATAATTCGAGGAGTAACTATAACCGTCATTATAGTCATAACCTTAACCTTAACCTTAACCCTAATCCTAAGACTAACACTAACCCCCTAACATAACCATTAACCCTAGCACTAGATCTAGCTACCCCAACAATGCTAGGCACACAATACATAGTCAAAGCACCCTAAATGCATCATATACATTGATTTCACCACAACAAAATCATGAACTAGGGTTTGAAACAATGTGAGCAATACAACCAAAATACATGATTCCAACCAAACAAAATGAGGGGAGTGAGAGAGGTACCTTGGGTGATGAAAGTGCTTCGGATCAACTGGACAAATCTCAAGCAAATGAGGATTTGAGAGGCCCTTGTGTGAGGAAGAGAGAGGGGGGGAGGGGTTCAGCTTTCGAAGAGAGGTGAATGAGAATGTGGGTGAATGGTAGGGTGGGGGAGCACAACCCCCACCCCAACATCTTATCCACTACAACACCCTACCGCCGGGGTCCTTGGCGGTAGGCCCGCGCATCCTACCACCGGGGTCCTTGGTGGTAGGGGGCTTTTCCACGTCAGCGGGCGCAAACGACCGTCAGCGCCTGCCGTTAACCTAGTGTCGGGGGGGGGGGGCTGGCGGTAGGGTGTATTAGACTACGGTCGGGTGGCAGTAGAAAAAGGATCAGATCCAGTTTTTTTAAATGAGGGTCAGATCCGGCTAAACCGCTAAAAGAGTCGGTTCAACATGTATGCTTGTATTCATCTTATTATCTTATTTGTGATTAATGATGTACGCAGTTAACTTAAAAAAACACCAAATTTGGCCGCCAGAAGCATCAAAATGATAGTAGCACTACCCTTGTCTCCTCGGAGTTGACACGCTGGTCAACATGGCAGTCAGCCAACTTGCCATGCGCCGAGGTCCCGCTGTTGCCAGCTGTGAAAAACAGAGTGAATGGAAGTGAATTGTAATTTGGGTTCGTAGCGGCGGGAGGCTGGGACTCGATCCTATGTGCGTGGGCCCGGTGTTGATGCACCACAGAGCAGAGGGTGCTGGTCACGTGCTCTCCTAGGCTCGGTCCACCGTCCACACACCGGGGGCTCCGCCTGCCCCGATTGTGAAAGAGGACATATGAGGGGTGACCGATCATAGTACGCGAACACGCCCGGGTGCGTCAGTAGAAGTTTAAGGGTCTGGATTTGCAAAGTTGGGCAATAGATGCAGGGAATAGCTTTGCTAGAGCCATCCATCTCACGCGGAGGAGAGATACACGATCTTATTTGGGCTGCAATTGGGCCACCTAAGTTCTAGCATACGTTCAAAGAGAATTGTTTGATGTCCGTTCCTTATCTCACGTTGTTCGTCTACTAAAAAAGCGAATCAATACTGCCTACTGAGATGGATAAATCAATAGGTATTTGAGGCGTATATTACAGCTACCCGGGGCGGCCGCCCATACCTACCCCTACGCTGGCGTCGCCCCTGACTCTTTTTGGCACCGCAAGAAGAGGAGAATATCAGGTGCTCCAATGACTTAGGTGTTATCATGCTACAATGTCACAAAATTGAAAATTTGAAGTATGAAAAAAATTCTGAATGTTCACAAGATATAAGTGTGTGCAACCCTTAAAAATTTCAATTCCAAACTCAGAATACACATAGAGACACGACAAAGACAAATTCCAATGTGAATATTATCAATTTTTTTTGTCTTTTCGTGACACTATTTATGTTGCATTTGTCTCTTTTTTTAATCTCTATGTGTATTTTGAGTTTGGAGTTGAAACTTTTAGGGGTTGCACAGACTTATCTTCATCTTGTGAACATTCAACGATATTTTTTCAGAATTTTTGATACTTCACAAAATTTCTCCCACCCGCTAGAAGCATCAAACCGAAGTAGGAGTAGCACCCTTGTCTCTTCGGAGTTGACGCGCTGCTCAACGTGGCAGTCAACCAACTTGCCCTGCGCCGAGGCCCCGCTGTTGCCAGCTGTGGAAAACAGAGTGAAAGGAAGTGAAAAGTAACTCGGCGGTAACTTGGTTTGTAGCGGCGGGAGGCTGGGACTCGATCCTTCGTGCGTGGGCCCGGTGTTGATGCACCACAGAGCAGAGGGCGCTGGTCACGTGCTCTCCTAGGCTCGGTCCACCGTCCACACACCGGGGGCTCCGCCTGCCCCGTCAAAAAGCTGCCACCCTTCTCACAGAGAGGGAAGGGAAGGGAAGGCCGCCCGCCGAGCGACGAGAGCCCAAGCAAAAAGGCGCGGAGCCGAAACCTGCATTGCAAGGAGAGAAGGCCCTCGCCGCCGCCCACCTCCCCCCCTCGGGAGGCCGGCCATGGCGGAGGGGGAAGAGGAGGCGGCGCGGCCGCGGCCGACGCGCGTCGTGGAGGCTCTCCGCGGCAGGATCGTCCAGGCGGTGAAGGAGAACCGCGTGACGATCATCGTCGGGGGCACCGGATGCGGTAACTAGCATCCCCTCCCTCCTCTCTGCTTCGGCCGCTTGCTCGCGCTCTGGGCGATTCGATGGTGGCGTGATGGTTCTGTGCCATTTGCGAAGAAGGCCGGCTCGCTTCCCGCTGCTGTCCGTTGGGTTTCCTCTGCCCGTTTGTTCGTTGGGGTTTTTGGGGGGGTCGCAGTGGGTGGCGTGGCGGCATTGAGGGTTTCGGAGCAGAGTTTCTGAGGGGTTGGGAGCAACTCCCGGAGCTGGGTTACAACTTCGATTAAGACCTTGGTCTCGGAGACCTCGTTCTCTTCGCAGGTTTTAGGGGGACCCGGTTGGTGGAGGATGAACACAGCAGGGGTTTGGGGCCAGGATGTTGCTGCATTTTTCTCGGTCTAGAGCGACCCCTTATTCTTCTAGCACAATTTTGTCTCGGATTCCCCTTTTCTTCGTATTTTGAATTTTGGTTTCCTCTGGCGCTAGTACGTGAGGGTCTTGGAGCAGAGTTTCGGCTGGATTGGGAACAACTCCTGAGCGACTGAAACCTTGGCCACGGGGTCCGTTGTCCCCTTCACAAGGGGAAGTGGATGATGAAGACGGCAGGGATTTTGGGGCGGGATGATGCTATATTTGTCTCGGTCGATGGCGACCCCTTCTTCTACGAATTTGCCTCGGATTTCCCCTTTTTCTTCGTATTTTGATTTCTCTGCTCTCTAGTGCTAGTACGTGTGGGGTTCAGTTCAGATTTGTTCATTGCTTGTTGCCTCCGCTTGCTGTAGATTTCGTGCTACACTCAGCTACATGCGTCGCTTCCATTTTATGGTGCTGATTCCATCCATGTGGCTTCCTTCACGTGATTCCAAGTGTCCGATTGCTTTGTTTGCACCAGCACGTTCAGTCTAAATTTGACATATTCTGTCCTGCGCTCAGATGTAAATTTAGGCCTTCATTTGTACTGATAATGTATATGGTCCCCTTGTTTATCTCGTTGTAGGAAAGAGCTCCATGATTCCCCAATTCCTCCTAGAGGAAAATCTGGAGCCCATTATGTGCACACTGCCCAGGAGGTTTGCGGTGGTGGCCCTTGCTCAAATGGTGGCTCAGTCTCGCAATTG